>NW_017308684.1:123960-155243 GCF_000935625.1 Nanorana parkeri
CCTTCTGGAAAAACAAACCAGTGATAAGAAAAAATACTAATTCAATTACCTAAATACTCACTTGATTCCATGGTCATGTGCAGCCTAGGTCCAAGCCTTTTCTCTTTTTATCTGCAGAGGGGAAGGGTCCTTCTTCAGGTGCCCTCATCCCCACCAGATGAATGGACACTTCTAATAGGTGGAGTCCTCACAGGGTCTCGAAGACTGGTCGGATCATCGGTCCTCACTCCGCCAAGAGCCGCCATGTAAGGTCACATGACAGTGGATTCCAGTAAGGTAAACGGGGCTTAAAATGGGAGTTTCAATTAATATTTATTTATTATTGGTATTTATATAGCACCAATAAATCAGTACCTGCCCTCGAGGAGCTTGAAAACTAAGGTACCTATCTTACATGCATACATGACCAATTTAGACAGGAGCCAGGGACCCCCAGTGCTGCAAGGCAGAAGTGCTAGCCAGTAAGTCCCCATAAATACATTAATTGATGGGAGTTGGATGGGTGGAGGAATAGAGGAGAGGATTCAAAGATAGAATTTTAATATGCAAAGTTGTTTAAAGATGAACTGTGGGCATCTTAAAAATTAACCTTTGCAGTGGAGCTACCCCCACACTGCAAAGGTTAACTGCTCATTTTGGTCTAGGGTTTAAAATAAAAAAGATATACTCACTTAATCCTTGGTTCTGTCTGGCTGCTAGACCAGTCTCCACAGCGTCTTCTCACGCGGGCTCTGGTGGCCTAAGCCCCGCTGACGTAAACACATCTATGCAAGGTCCATTTACTTGAATTAGACATGAGGATACAGAGGGACATTTCACAGCCGGAGTGGAGGTGGAGAGAGTTGAGCAGTCACCTCTGCAGGATCGAGAATCGGATAAGCGTATATTCTTTTTTCCATTCCTTGGACCAAAACGGGCAGTTTAGCTTTTAAATTCCAGGAGATCTGCTTTAAAGCTGAACTTCTGGCAGGAAGTCAAATGCAGAGGTAAAATAATTATACTGGACCTATTTTATCTGTGAAATTATTTGTAATCCTGTGCAGCCAGTTCTGATATCTAGGAACCCATTACTGGATGCTGAAATCAACAGAATTTGAGGAACTGACACTAGTTTTTTTATGACCATGTAACTGCATTAACTATCTCTCTCTCTCTACATATGATTACATATTATGATTATTCGTCAATTTATATTTCTAAAGCGCTTATCAAATTTGCGTTGGGGCAGATAGGAGGTGAGACAGCCATCTTGGGTGGGCTCAGTAGAATATCATACAATTTTACAGAGGAGCCAATTAATCTACCAGCATGTCTTGTCATTGCATGTCTACAGTGTTGGAGGAGACCAGAAAACCTGGGAGAAGCGTACACAAGCACAGGAAGAACATGTGAATCCCACACAAATAGTGTCCTGACTGAGATTAGAACTGAAGAAACCAGTGCTGCAAGGCAAAACTGTGTAACCACTGGGGATGAAGGCTGAGCATGTGTATGATCCCAACCTAGGCAGTTCAGCAAATAGGTGAACAATCTGGCTAAAGCCTTAGGCTAATGCAGGCAGGTCTGCCTTTTAGAGACAATATCTTTGCCACCTCTAAATGCCAGATTCCTTCTGGCTACTGTTTTACTGTTATTGTGCAACTTAGCGGGTGTTAGGAGGTTTTCCTTATTTTCATGTATTTTGTGTAATTTCTAATATATTCAATTATCGATGCTTTTTAACCTTTTTGTACAAATAAATAATATATTTTATTATATATACTATCTTTTGTGTATTGGACTTGTCATTTGGTGCCCAACTGTTTCTTCTCTATTTGTTATTACGACCTTAGATTGTAAACTCCTGGAGGGCAGGGACTGATGTGAATGTGCAACTAAACAAAGCGCTGTGTAAATTGTCGGTGCTGTATAAACTGGTATTACAGGACAACAAATTCCTGAGAACAAGGTGATTCGAAAATTGAGCTGGTCTTCTGCACCACAGCTTTGCCTGGATGAAAACCATAAGTCCTTTGCTTTTAAGACATATCTCCTGAATGGATCACAATGATAACTTTTCAGTTAAAACTGGAGTGTATCTTTTATTATCATGTTGTTAATTTTACATTTCTCCTCTGCTTCCCTCTTGCCCTAATTTTTCCCTAATTAATCTATATTCCCTACATGTTAATAATTCTCTTTTTGTTGGGAGTAATTAATCTCCATATACAGTATATTGATTACACTATCATATCTATCTCTTATTAGTCTTAAATGGTCAATATAAAGAACATAATACACCCCCCACAGAAGTGTATAGGTAAATTATCAATAAATCAATGAAGACTTATGAATCACATTGAAGATACATTTTCTGTAAGCTTCTTAGTTATGTCTTTGTCTTGCATATTTATAATAATACTTTATATTATTCTGTAGTGATATCCATTTGTGGACTTGGCAATTCAAAATTATAGACAACTAATGATTCTCAGCATATTTTCATTTCCAACTGAACAACTGGAAAGAATCATATGAAATAAAAATGTTTTTTGCAAAGTAACTGCTGCCTGATGAAGCACTGTTACCATGCAAAACCAAATTCTATGCAATGCGTATGAGGGGTTCAGCCAATTGATTGTAAGTCATGAATGAACAGTGTCCTGAATTAGCAATACTAAGCTAATGTTGTGACCTCTGTAAAAAATTTACGTAGAATGTTACTTACCTTACTTAACTATGGTCTGGCAGTGTTTTACATTTTGATTTTCTTTAATCAAAGAGTATCATGATGCCTGGATGAAAACCATAAGTCCTTTGCTTTTAAGATATATCTCCTGAATGGACCACAAGGATAACTTTTCAGATGAAAACTGGAGTGTATCTTTTATTTTCGCAGTGTGGCTGGAGACGGCCCCACTCGTACCGGTGGCGTTTGGTGCTGGGGATCCTCAGCAGGTGGTTTTGAGACCACATTGCATTGATAAGCTTGCTCCATACTGCGTCTTTCGATCGATGGACCTACCTTGGGCATGAGGATATTTCCTCTATTACTTTTCTATTAGTATCTCCTATGAGCAACCCCTGACTGGGTTTTTATTCTCCTCCACCCTGGGATTACATGTCTCCCTGATCGACCGTACGTCTTGGTTCATGCATTTGATGATTTCGCAGTGAGGGTACCTCCTCCTTCTCCTGAAGAAGCGCCGTGTGGCACAAAACGCGTAGAGTATTGCGAGCATCGCATTATCTACCACCCATATGGTTCCACTTGAGGTTTTTTTTCGCAGTATTGTATAATGAATTATTATTGTCCATAGCCTACATTGCATTACTCCATTGCCTTGACTAGGCCGTAATTATGTCATTAGATTCTTTGATCATGTTTATTATTTTCTTTAATCGAGGAGTATCATGATCATATAAAAACGTTAGGTTACAGGTCCAATGCTTTGATACAGGCTCTGCTATAGGGTGAACAGCCAACAGTGGTTAGGTGCTTTGATTCTCATGTGGTTGGTGAGTTGCCTAATAAATGTTTTATTACTTTTAACCCTAGACCAAGTACTAACCAGAGGTGAAATTCTGATATCATGATGTCAGCACAACTTTTCAATACTAGAGACCATCCACTGCCAGAGAAGAAGCCAAGAGGAAGAGGACCGCACAGTGACATCACCCAGCATACCCCGCCAGTTTGTTGATATTCAGCAGCTGGCAGAGGAGCTGTCATTTGCGACAGGAGTGTGAAGGGAGAGCATAGTAATGGCATTGTGTCTACAGGCCATCGGGGCTTCATTCATTTTGAGCGACAATGCATCTACATCGCTGAATGAGGTAACATCAGTGTTATATTTATTTAGCTTCATAAATGACTTTTTCACGATGTGTTCATCTATTATGCTTCTTTTGTGAATGAGCATAGAGTTGTACTGTAAGGCTTAATTACTCACATTTAGGGGTGCGGGCCAGATATCCAGATTCCGATAAGTTCCTAACCCACCTCCCCTGGATATGTGATCAATGATGTCACCTGTTCTGTCCCCGCTACTCGTTACCCTGTGTCCTGGGTATAGCTTGGCATGCAGTTAAACCCTCCTATTCTGCAATAAGCCAGACAGGATGAAATCTTGAAGCTTTATTAACAAAACAGGGTGGGTGAAACTGGTGAAAAAGAACATGAAAACACACAATCAATATATGAACATGTAAATAGAGTGATAGCTCACAAACATAAAGTGAAACAAGTCTGACCCTACCAGCGATGCTGCCTAGGGGGATTTCGTCCATTTTCTATTGACATGTGCTGATATTGTCACTGGATCCTCCTCTTCTCGGTTCCAAAATGGAGGCTGAGTTTCCAAAATACTCTTATGTCCTTCTTCTTGAGCTAGAGGTTTCTGGGGACCTACCATAGAAGAACAGTCTGCTAACAGCTAAAAATAGAAGTGATTTCTCTTTAGCACCATCTTGTGGCCGATATGGCACCTAGGTAAGTCAATAAAACCATGGGGTCTATTCCCAAAGCTGCCGAAGGATCTGGCCGTAGCTTCGGCCGATCCTTCGGCTAGCTTCGGCCCCAGGACCAGTCTGTGGGCCAGAACATCACCCAGGATCCTTCAGCTGCTTAAACAGAAACAGACAGGGATGTAACTGTCATTTAGCGGTAATGGTTTTTTAAATACCACCTTTGCTGGAGTGCATCCAACAGCTGAGCCAAGTCAATGGTGTTCAGGCGCTATGTTTATCATTCATGGATTTTAGGCTGGATTCGCAGGCCAGTTTGCTCATCACTAGTCCTGATGCAGCACGTTGAGTGAGTGCTGTCTTCCTAGAACTGGACGGATAACCAGGTGAAAAATAAGGAAAAAAAGCTTGATAAGAAACGCATAGTTTAGCTGTTGGGAAACTACACTAAAATACATTTATAAAAACATTCTAATGTATTTATCTTTATTGAACATTAGTTTAAGTTAGACTATGATATAAAGTATGATTTGTTTATATAATGCTGAAGGTTGTCTGCTGCTATACTCTACCATGATTTTGCTAACATAACGAATGTGCTTGTCTAGGTTAAGTCATCATCATAATATAACAGTAACCTAGACAGTGCATGTGAGCCCTGCCACAGAAGTTGCAAGAACATGGTGTAATAGGGTCAAAACTGTCACAATCGACAATTTAAATGCAGCAAATGTAACAAGTCAATAGATATATAGTGAGGAGGTCATGGCTGATGTATGTCTAGGAAGTACAATGGTTTTATCTGCTCAGTGTTTGTATGTGCCAAAGCACAGCTGGCAGTGAATTATATTCTGCCTCTCTTCTCTAAATTAAAACAAGATGAGCTTGTGTTCTGAATGGGTAAGCATGCAATTTATAAGGTATCATCATTTTATTTAGCATGAGAAATAAGTATTTAGTATTATGTTTGAAATGCTGTCCATTTTAAAATGCTGCTCATGCGAAAAGAAACACGTTTGCTGTAATTTGCCTTCAGAGATTCTGTGAGGTAATACAAATTGAATGGCGTCAAGTAAGTGAGTGAGGATTCTTTCTCTGGTAATGACGGTCAGGCAGCCAAATATAACAAAAACAACAATAAAAAAAAAGCCCTGTTGCTTCTTTATTCTCAAAGGTGACTTTCTGTGCATATTTTTAAAAATAAAACAAATATCTGATTTTTCCAGAGAGAACCTAGTTTTAACAGTCATTTTATAACTTAATACTGATGCTGCCGGGCACCTCCTGCGTGCAGAGGACTAAGAAGAGGTTATTAAGGACCTTTTTTTTATTTTCACAAGTAAATTTTTATTGTGATTATACATGTCACAGTTTCACACAGTAGTCGAGTAAAATAAGCGGTGAAATATACATAAAGCAGGTTCAATATTTGAGGGGGGGATAGGTATGAGTGAGTCCCGGGATCAAGTCATGACATACTTTGTAGAGGGCAATTTTGTGTTTAGCTAGCACGTGTTACTGTTTGAGGCCTAAGAGACAAGAGCATTACCTGCATGACGCGGAAGCCCAGGCGTTGCAAGGACCTTTTTTTACAGGATGTGCACCTTGAGGGGAAACCTGGTGTTATGTAAATATTAAACTGTATATTTTGGTCTTTTTTCATAGGCAAATCAGTTTGAAGTGGTAATCCCACTGTGGCCAGGCTACAGATATTCAAATATTAACATAAACGCATTAATAAGCTTTAACCAAGCTGTCACTGACTTCTGTAACTGCAGGCACCGTTAAGAAATTCGTCCTCAGAGTCCAAAGCAAAAACACATTCTATTTTAAACAGTTCAGTTGATTCCTTATCCTTCTCCCAGCAGTGAGGTGGCAGGCTGCCAGCCTTTTAATCTCTGATGTGAAATTTGAGGATTAATTTATCCACAGTACATACAGCTATAGAGGTCTGGGCTTGTTGAAAGTTGATTTACTGCTTTTTAAGAATATTTCATTGTTTGAATGTCAATGACCTGGTCACAGTTCTGCTTTACACAGAAGGCAATGGTCTATCTGTGTGTTTTCAGGCAAGTGTGTGCAGTTCAGTGTGTGCAGTTGTAGGGGCAGAAACTGATATCTCTATAATTTGGTGCAGAAAAAAAACACTACATAAAAAAAAGAAAGAAAGAAAGAATTAATTACGTAAATACACAAGAGTCAAAATGTTAGGTCATTATCATCCAAAATTTGACTACCAATTAGGGGGCTTTGAACAAATTTTAAATCCTGGGATTTTGTCACTCATCTGTACAGATTACTATCAATATATAAAAATAAGAGAACTTAAAGTATATCTAAACCAAGGCATTATTTGTCTGAATTGGTAAGGAATTATTACCCCTGGCTGGTTTTAATTGAAGTCTGTGTCAACGCACGCCACTGTGTCACTGGGGCTGAAAGTGAGAAAAAAAAAATATTTATCACCAGAAAAGGAAAATGGGGAAATCTTCTGGTGAAAACTGTCTAAGAGTGTAGTTATATCACTTTAAACAGATTTCTGCTCACTTCCTATTGTGTCTATGGGACTGGATGTAAAGGTAAATCTCTCCAAAAAAAAGCACACGGATGAAAAAAAAACTTGGACAGGTTTTTTGATTATAATGACAAAAATGACCAGCGCACAAATAGTTAAGACCTCAGATGTTTCCTTGTTGACTAAGGTCAACAAGGAAAAAAAGGAAGAGAATTTGTAATAGGGACGCAGAAAGCAATAAAAAGCTGACAGAGGTTCTAGCCTTCCCGTAATCTACTAAAAAGGCATTTTTATTTCTGTCTGTGTTGCTGTTGGAGATTTACCCTTACTTCCTTTCTGGAAAAACAGTTGTCTAGCTTGAGCTGGAGGTACACTTTAAAACATCTTCCAATTATCTCTTTCTGTCTGGTTTACAAACTGGGTAGGTCCAGGTCAGAAGCTGATCTGTATGGAGTGATTTGATTTGATGATCATTATTCAAAGCATATTTTTCATCAGTATTCTGTAACTGCATTAAAGTTTCATAGGTGGAATTCCCTTTTTATCACATCTCTGTAAAACTGTTCAGGAATTTAAATGTCTGTAGTAATCAAAAGCTCTAAAGTTTTCCTTAAGAAATATGGTCTAGACATAGCCATGCATGACGATTCAACAGCCATGTCCAATGCACGTCAGCATAACAAATAAGGAAAGGTTTCTTATTTTTAATACTTTATTAGACCGGTACATGGATTTCCTTATAAGTGTTGGAAAGATCTGTAATATTAAGAGGACGCTTCTCTTGTTATTAGATACATTTTGTGTTGTGGTTTAGTAGGTTCTGTGAGTATGCTACAATGACATGGATGCTCAGTTCAATTAAATCTCGAAAGGTAGAAGCAACATTGTATCTGTAGCTTCAGGAACTGTGGCTAATCCTGTCTAAGAATTGCTAAGACATGAATAAAGGCTCAGTCTGCTACATCAAGGAGGAAAGAAAATATATGTTCCTCCCACAGTAGCCAATTAGAATACAGCAGCCATTCCTTAGCATAGGAAACATCTAACTGGCTGCAAAAGGCAACGTTACTTTTTCTCATTTGCTCCAGGTTTCATAAATAAACTCCCTGTGTGTACTTCTTAGTAATATTATGATATTGCATTGTTTGACTGTAAGGTGTGAATTAATACTTTAAAAACAAATGATGTCAATATTAGGTGACCCTTATTCATCTCACATGCACATCCACTATTTCTCTATGACCACATTTAAAAGGATATTGTAGTACCGTTAGTGGCAAGGGATGGCAGAGATGTTGGTACACACTCCCTACTGAGCATGCACACGAGGGCTGGCAAGCCTCCTTCTTACAAACCAGTGTTGAACACACATTCAAGGGAGTGGTTTGTTTGTTCTGCAATTTTGGCAACTCAACACAGGAAAATGAGGAGCAAGCTGGTTGTACATTTTGGGCATGTTATAGACAGTAATTAGAGTCTAATCCTCTAAAGAGGGACCAGTGCCGTGGAGATCTTCTAGCTGGCAGTGGGTGGTATGAGGAGGACAAACTGAACTGCTATTGGCAGTGGAAAATCATGCACGAGACAGGGACACCCAGGAACAGTCCAGTCAGGTTTGTCCTGATCTTTTATTCAGCATGGCAGCAAACAGACACAATTCAATTCAGGAGGGCTTTGAATAGCACGCCTACAGGTTACAATAAGCACAAAATTGGTTAGACTGAGCCACTAAATTAACTAATTTCAGTTCCTTACTAACAGGGTGTGCCTTAATGGGTTCTGGAATGAAGTGTTAAAAAAATTACGCACGAACATAGTGTCACAAAGAAGGCAACGTTTTGGGACCACTCAGGATCCCTTTAGCAGGCTTATTATGCTCATAATGAGCCTGATAAAGGGACCTTGAGTGGCCCAGAAATGTTGCCTCCTTTGTGACATGATGTGCATGCATCAATAAACAAATTTTTGAACACTTCATTCTGGTGTGCTGGTGACATACTGTACCTCATCTGATTGGACTTAGGCGGCACCACCCGCAGCCACTATTTCAAAGGGGAAGACCGGTAAGGAGTGCGGTGGGATATAAATTGGTAACCAGGTAAGATGTGGACCAAGAAATTGAGGCTTTATCCCACCCGAAGCTCTACAAAACCTCCGTGCTCCAGTGACCAGACCAGACTTTATTTAGATCTGAGACAACAAATAAAGCAGACACAAAACCTGGAGTCCCCCCACCTACATGTAGGTGACACATATAAATCCTGCCAGCCAGTGCTTCACAGTGGTTACTAGAGGAAGCCGGCAAAGAGCCTTGCTTAGCAACAGAAAGTGTGTTTCTGGGGCCCTGAAGTGGAAGACAAGTGGCCATTGAGCCTAGAGCCCGGAGGACTGCAGTAGGAGTAATTTACATCCAATGTTTCTGCAAGTATTTAAAGAGACAGTGTCCTATTGGAGAAGTTGCTGCTAGTATTAATGTTACTGAAGTGTGCTTTTATTGTGCATTTGATGCTACCCCTTTTTGGACTAATGTTTATTTTGATGATTTCTGAATGTTATGCTATATTTGTTTAGCAGTGGTAGGCCTGTCACATTCCACTTTGTGTGTCAGTACAATTCATAATGATCTTCCTGTGATCTTTGCATATGTCATGAGTGGATGTCCTAACCCCCTGCTGTACTTTAATTACTGTACTGTACTTTTTAAATTACTTTATTGTACTGTACTTTTAAATACATTGTGATGTCTTTGATAGACAAGATCATTAGGCAAAAAATTACATGGAACACTGTCACAAAACAGCCAGTTACACTCTCTAGTCCAAGGTTTTGTTTGGTGGAACATACAGTAATTATAAGCTGCATTTGATTGACATTTCTTTTCATCATGTGTAAGTAGCTACTATACTAAAGGCTATCTATGGCACTTGCAAAGTTTATTCAGTTTGTTGCAAATTTCAGGTTAAAGTTTTAATAAAATTCACATTGTGCTATCTAGCTTTACATTTTTCAATTCTATTACCCTATTCTGCCACTAACAATGGTTTTCTTAGTCATTGATTCAGCCTTATTCATCAAAAAGGATAAGGGATCCTATTTGCCATAATGCAGTTGTACACATTAACACTTTTAACTGCAACACAATTGCAAATCTAGAAAAGGAATCCAAAAACCCACTGGTTCTGGAAATAGTGACTACCCTGTTATTTCTGTTTAATGGACATTAGAAAGCATTATTTATTGTATTGTAGGGAGCCAGCATGGGGTAAGCTTTATAGGGGGTCCATTTGGGAAGACAGATACTTCCCTTCATCCCTGTCTATTAAGGACAGCTGAGCTATTTTTTTTTTGCTTGAGGCAAATAAAGCAGACTTTTAATTTGAAATACCATTTTGCGGATGCTTGCTTTCCTACTGTTCCCCACAGTAGCTTTATATGCATTACAATATGTTGATGCTATTTCACCATTGTGAAAATGCTTACAGGGCAGAGTGAAGGCAGAGCAGAGCGGCCAAGAAGTTAAGGATATAGAATTGTAAAAGCACTTTTTCCCTTTAATCGTTCACCAGATGGGTGAATACCATTACCATTATTTGAGATGAAGGAATAGTTAAACTGTGAGCATGAAGGTTGCTTGCATCTAGAAGAATAAGTTAGGATATACATATGGAGGATATAATTACGTTTCTGATGTTTCGATTTTTCCGTGGGATCCTGCTTTAATGTATGACTAACAATGCTTTTAATTTACAGACAAAGTAGACTTTTTAGAGGCAAAGTTAAAGAGGAAAATAAAAAAACGGATGCTTTATATGGGTTACCTGTGCATGGTCCCAGACCACACCCAGGTAACCATTTGATTGCTAAAAAGGTACATTAAACAGGGGATTTAATTGGGGATTTATAATGTTTTGTATCCCCTCTCTTAGGGTGACTGCTTCACTGGCCACTCATTAAGATGCTGAACCAAGTGTAAATATACGTTTAGAATGCATACCAGCTTGTCTGCTTAAAGGAGAATTATGGGGAGAGTGAAATACACTCATCCACATATTTAGAGCCGACGCGTGACGCTGAAGCTGTCACACTTCGGCCTCATTCACACTGCCGTATAATAAGCATAGACGCGCACAGCGTTTTTTCCAAAATGCAGCATATGCAAATAAATGGTACCATACACATAGCTGTGTATGGAGCCGTATTTTTGCGCTGCGTAAAAATACCAAAAACAAAAATGATCTATGAAAAATGATGCATTCTGGGATTCCATACAATTCACGCATATACGCACGTACGCGCATATATGCGCAAATATGCATTTACAAATATGCGTACAATTTTGATCTTGCATTGTGTGTGATGAGGCCTTCGGCTCTATTGATCGAGAACTGAGCAATCACATACCGGTGATTGCTGAGTTTCAGATCTTCTCCCTGCAGCGAGCAGTGACTATCAGTAACTACCCTGCAGGGACTCCCCCCTCCCCTCTCTGTTCCTCCAGCGCTGACTGGAGGGACAGACGAGGGAGGGGATGAGTACAGCTGGCTCTGCCTCTAGCCTGCTATATGCTGAGTTTTGGGTCACAGGAGGAGATTAGTATCCATCCTGCTGTGACCCTAGAGAGAACTTTGGCAAAAAAAGTTGGCAATTGACTTCCCTGTTTTATATACTTTAGTATGTTATTGAGGAAAAAACCATCTGATAAACTTTCCTTAAAAAGAACTGCCTGTAAACGTGTACGCTAAATGAGAGTATTTAAAGTAAATGTGTAAGCTGTTTTTGTATAATGTAGCTGATGGGAAAAATTGCATCAGCAGATCTTACCCAATACATTTAGATTACAACAGGTGACAAGTTGATGGTGAAATAAGTGCTCAGGGGAAGCAATTCTAGGCATGCCCAGTGCCCTAAGGCCACTTGTAATGGGAAGCTTTCAGTCTTCAATTCTGGGCTGGATTTTAGCTTTTAGCTCTGGGGTAGAGAAGCTGAAACAACTCAGCATTACTGCCTGGTAAATCACTGCCTAGGAACTAGTATGCAGCCTGGGAGTCAAAGAATATTAGTTGCCTTCTGAGGCTTCTCATACATGTATTTTGATTTGTGTACCAAAACTCAAACACTGAAACCAAATAAGTTGATGCAGACATTCCTGTAACATCAATAAGTTTAAATCTTGGGATTTTTTTTACGAGTACTGCTTTCGGGTAAATCATACAAACATGGTTTATTCATAGGCACTGCTTTTGTTAGGGTGACAATGCTTACATAGTTCAGCTTCAGCGTTGCCAGTGCCACCCTTTCCCGCATGCCCCTGACTTTAAAGTGGCACCAAACTCAAGAGTTAAATCTTAAAAAATGCATTCAAGTACCCTAACAATTAAAAAATGTTTTATTTGTGTATTACTCAGCTGTGCAACCTTGAATCATCTCTGAAATTATACTGACTCTGTCCTTCCATCTGGAGGGTGGAAACGTTTGTTCTCCATGGTCCCTGTGTGTGTTGTAAAGTAGCCGCCGAGCTCACTCCCATGATGGACTACAATCTCATATTTAGTATACTATTTTGGTTTAACATTATAACACATCACAGGAGTGAGCTTGGAGTGGTGGCTATTTACAACACACACAGGGACCATGGGGAACAAAAGTATCCACCATACAGAAGGAAGGACAATGTCTGCACAAATTCAGAGAGGATTTGAGGTTTTAAGGCCGAGTGATGCGCAAATAAGCCTCATTTTTGTAAATAGCTTGGGTAGAGTTAGGGTTCAAGATTTAACTCCTGAGTTTAGTGTTACTTTAAGCTGCCATTCCAATGTAGAGTGCCATAACACATTACTGTAGTCACCACAGTAAAACTGGGATGTGCAGCTGCTACCTGGAGCCTATAGGATGTGCATAACATGGGACAAAAAAAAACATAAACAAAGTGGAAACTAGTATTTTCTCACGAAAAAAATGCATTTCTGTTTAACGTACAGTGCTCCACACACATAAGTATTCTTTTGTGAGAGTTTAGTTCTACTTTAAATCTCTAAAATGTGACATTTGTTTTACTTTTTATAGTTCAATACTGTGTCTTTGTGTCCTTCAGAGTTATTTGGGCATTTCTGATAGTGTTGTATTATCACAATCCCTTTAAAGAGAAATTGTCAGACAGTCACATATTTATTACATTCTGCAGGTTTTTGTTTTAGATATCTGCTCTTGCTTCTAATGAATTATGAATAGGATGGGTGCAGCGCTGCAGAATAATAGACTGCTACCTCCAGTTATGAATAGCAGCTGAGAAATTTCTGAGGAAACAACAAATCACCCTCAGAACATGTATGAATAGACAACTTGGAAAATACTTCCCATATGCCGAGGAAACAGTCATTCTTCAGAAAGTCCAACTCCCAAGAAATTAATCATGAAGAGAAGCAACTATTCATCTCTGCTGTTTTACTTTTACCAGGGTTACATTTTAAATCAGCAATAAGATGTACCATACAACCTGATAATGAGTGGTATTTGTTTTCAAAGGGTATTATCAGTCCATGATAAACTTGTGTACATGGGGTCATTTTAAACTGTGTGATAGATGGTCTTAAAATTACTTAAATCAAGACAAGCCATATTCCAGCATATTTGAAAGTTAAAAAAAAACTTATGTGAAAAAGCTGTTGTAAAGAGGCCAGTTCTGAGGAAGTTGTGGCTAAAAATGCTAAGCAGAGGGCAAAAGACAAGTCACTAGTATTGCTTGTGGGCTCCCTGTAGTTAATCTTTTTCGCATTACTGACTTACAATACCTTCCATAACACTGTGCATCGGTGTGGAGGTTAGCTATCTTTGTAAAGTAGCAGGGCTTTGCTTCCACGTGTCACAGCTGCCCCCCGATAACTGGTGATCTGATGACTCAGGGGTTGTTTTTAAGCAGCAGCAGGGAAAGCTCAGAAATCACTGAGAGAATAAATGAAGCAGAGTAATGCTTGCACCTCTCCTCAGGTGCAGCTTCCTCTCCAGCAAGGAGAGAGTGAGCAGCACAGTAGTGACATTGTTAAATCTCAATATTAATCTCCTGATACTGGCTGTAAGAGGCAGCAGTGTGTTAAAAAATTTCACTGCTGATATACAGGAAGTGCCCTGCTATTTTTCAGGAGACAAAAGCTATATATTTAAGATGACTGCTTAGGCACATTACATATTTTAAGACTTCCCCTAAGGACTTGTTCACACGACGTCCGGATTCTGTCCTGACCAGATCCGTGCACTAAAAATGCATCCCAATGTATCCCTATGTGATTTATGGGCTACAGTTCTCTTGTGTGCAGTCCGTTCAGGTCCGGACAGAAATGTTGTTTTTACTGGACGCGTCAAAACGCATGAAAACATACAACAAGCCCTAAAAGATAGCAAATTTTGACTTTTTAGTTCAGGTCCTCTTTAACCACTTGAAGGCCAGGTGTTTAGACCCCCTTCCTGGCCAGGCCATTTTTCAGTATTCAGCGTTGCAGTACTTAGACTGACGTTTATTCCGTCATGCAACGCTGTACTGAAATTAATTTTATACCATTTTTTGGGGACAGATAGAGCTTTCTTTTGGTGGTATGTAACACCACTCCGGGTTTTTTTTACATTATGTTAGGAAACATTTATTATTACCCAGTTTTTGGGTAAAATATAAAAGATCGGGTCACGTCGTGTAAATAGACACCAAACATGTCAAGCTTTAAAATTGTGCGCATCCACAAAATCGCAGAAAACTACCATACCCAAAATTGCCCATAGGCAACATTTTAAAAGCTTTTACCGCTCATCAGTTTAGTGTTATCAGTGATTGATGGCCCTAGAATTATTGCTCTCACTCCGACGTTCGCGGCAATATGTAACATGTGCGGCGTAATGGGCGCCCCCGACGCATGTTTGCATGCGTGTATGTATGGGTGGGGACTTTTAAATTTTTTTTTGTTTTTTTATTCTTTTTTATGTGTAACTTAAATTTTTTTTGGGGGGGGGCTTTCACTAAACTTTATTGCTATCACATACGGGGGCTAATAAAACCCCTATATGTGATAGCAAAATATGTGACAGGTCCTCTTTCTGGAGACATCAGGGTTCTCCAAGACTCCTAATGTCACATAGAACCCCCAAAAGAAGCTGATAAATCACAGATCTGCTCCATCAGCTTCTTTCCAGCTTCTGAAGCTGGAGAGTGACACAAGAATGCGGAAGTGATGTATTATACAACACTTCCGCATTCTTGCAGAGGAGAGGGGACCGGATGGAGCTCGTGTACCGAGCTCCCTCTGATCCCTTGTGACAGAGGCCGTATGCTGATCCCGGGCTCGCACCGGACACAAGGGAACCCGGGATCAGCGGGACAACGACGGGGGTGAACCGCGGAGGGGGGCACGCTTGTATGGTAACAGGCATCGCTGCCTGTTTTTAAATGTCACCCATTTACCGCTCGCGAGGTGCGTGAGGGAGCGTGTCTGAGCAGACATCTAAAGACGCCCGCTCAGATCTAGAGGGCTCCCGGCTGGCCATTCTTTTTACTAAGGACGGCCCGGAGGCAGTTAATAGGTCCATCATGGCTCCAAAATTGATACACTTGTGGAAGAGTTAAAAAAAAATAAGACCTGTGTTTGGCAACTCCTCCTCATCAGCATATCACTGCTTAGTAAATGTGCTTCATTCCCATGAGCCAAAAGTCGTTTTTTTCCCTTCCTTCTCTTCATAAGTCATTCATGGTGATGTGGAAGGTACATTGGATGGGGGGTAGCACGAAAAGAACGTGGTTCCCACTGACTCACAACAATATCCCAAAACATTATTCTGGACTTCTGGTTAGGAAGATCAACTAATTTGCATATTAGCAGACCTTACTGCCTTCAGATTAAAAGCCAATTATTATTTACTTATATTTAGATATCACTACTGGTAGAATCAAAACTGCTGGTAAAATATGCCTGTATGAATTAGCTGGCTTGAGTGCTTGTTCACACCATCTGCGTCTGAGATGGGCTCGCAGTTTTTTCCAGTGCAGCCCCGAACGCAAGACAATTTATCTTGTCATGGTTGGTGACAGTTCACACTACTGCATTCTGGTGGTTTGCACTCAAAAAAAGTATGGCATGCAATACTTTTTCTAAGTGAACCACAGTGAGTTGCGATACAACCGCATTGCACTGCGTTGAGCCCACTGAACTTAATGAAATGTCACTTATAACATTTCAATAAAGTTCTAACAAGAAAATAGAAAGAAACAGTGTGGTGATGCCTAATCGAGTGCATTGGCACTGTCCGGGCACACGCACACCAGCAGCCATGCTGTTGACTGCGGCTGCTCGTGTGAACAAAACAAACGACAAACGCACTCAACAATTTGTTACCAGTTGTACAGTAAGGTGCACACGAAATGGGCTTTGAACAGTAGGACTGCAAAGGCACCAGATTGGCGATTCTTCCTTCATTTACTAGATTTCCCTCATACCAAAGCAAAGCTCTCAACTGTAACATATAAGTCTACCGAGCAGTGTATGGGACTGCCACCTGAGGAGTAATATTTAGAATATGTATGACTGTTACCTCCTTTTTCAAGCAGGGAGTAGAACTGTCAGTCTATCTTAGGATTGTAGCACTGAAACAGGCACCATGGCTGGGTATTCTACCAATGTTAATCATGTTTATTCACCAGTGTACTGTATGTGAAAAATCCACCTATGAGTTATACAGTGCTTGTTACTCCTCTTCTTTAAAGCCATTATTTAACTAACAGGGAAGTGACATTCCTAGGATCAAGGAGGCACTGACTAAATGTTTTGATATCACAGAAGAATATTCAATATCTGTCAGCACAAGAGGAATTAATTCAGAGGATCAGCATGGTAGAGGTGAGTATGCACACAAGAGGTCAAGTGTAAGGGTTAGTGTTAGGGTTACAGTGAGTGTTAGGGGCTGATTTATAACGCATTCTCCTAGGACATAAACGCTCACTACTGCCACTAGATGGAGCTGAAGAGCATTTCTATGCTCCATCTAGTGGCAGTAACATGCTGACAACACCGTTCGCTCGGATATACACTGAATGAATCAGCCCCTCGGTGTTAAAGAGGACTTAAGGTAGATCATCGTTCCTTATAATTCCTTTCCAGTCCTGTCTTTCTTTTGTATATTTTTTGACTAAAGATAGTTATTTAGCTATAACCATAACAAATAAAGCAAAACTGTTGTCTAAGAATAAAAAAAGTTCCCTGCAAAATAACAGGCAGTATTTTTATTGCTTCCTTGCCCTGCCTCCTATCTTCATTCTCTTCAGGAGCTACAGCCGCTGGGCACACTTCTGGGTGTTATAGAATACCTGGTTGTCTGTTGCATTTTGTGGTTCTGGCATAAGTTCCATTGTCATTTTTAGGACTTTTATGTTTTCCGGGGGTTTGTTTTAAGAAAACATAGCTCATTGACTGTATATGGCTACTCGGTGACATGTATTTGATTAGTTTTAGTGAGGATAAAATGTTTGTTGGTGCAGTCTGTGTTGAAGAGGGTATGAGAAAGTACACACCATGCACTATACTGCAATTACACAGACACTGAACTAAAACCATAACATACCAGCCCTCTTGGATGAGACAGTGGGGGTGATTTACTAACCTAAACACACGCATGCACTAGGTGTGTGTGATTTTTACACAGCAAAACGTATTTATCAACCAAAAAGTCTCTAAAAGCATATTTCCACTAATGCCATATATGGAAAAATCATGCACATGATGCATATATAATGCTGCTTCACAGTTTAGACAAAAATGGTTAGCTCATGCATTTACATTCCTGCATTCATCAACGCAAGCAACACAACATAGGGCTAATTTACACAACATCACCATGCAAATTCATGCAGGGCTTTGCACAACACACCTGCTGGGTGTGTACACACTACAAAGGTGTTTAGATTCCACCCATAGATCATGCTGGGAGGGAACACACTACAGAGGTGTATACATGTTCGTGGTGTGTTTATAAGGTTAGTAAATCAACCCCAGTGTCTCTAATACATTGTTTTGGATACACATTTAAATTCTAACACGGGGTCATAGGTAATTTCTAGCTATGACTGATATTGGTTAGAATAAAACTATTCTGGGAACACAGAGAAGAGTATTATTTATCTAACTAAGCAGGTAGATGTGAAAATCCTCACATCTTTAGAATCCTGCAGGACACTAACAGAAACAGATGCTGATTTATATTATATTAGATAAATGAAGCTTGTGACATTTTATTTGACAAGTATTTTATTTTTCACAATTTTAGAAAGGTGAGGCAGTTGATGAGAAATCCCATTCCCTGCAAACCTGATGGCTAATGAAAGGGCACACCGTAAATTCCATGTGACATACAATGGGTAATCACTCTCTGCTTCTGTATATCCTGCAGCTGAATCATCTAAGAAGTCTTCTGTGGCAATGGGTGGTCCTCGGTGTAGAGAGTGCGACTGACAGGATAAAGTCAGCGCCATCCTCTGCAACATTGTACTGCAAGGTGTGGTCACAGGAAGTCAATTATTTAACCTGGAAGAGTACCAGCACCAAATCACAGAGCAGGTGAGCTTGGGGGAAAGACAACATTGGAAAAGAGGTAGGTATTGGAACGAGAGATGCATTTTTGTTCTAATGTGTGGGCTACTTATTATTATTTTTTTAAAGAAAGTAAAACCAAACTTGGACTTTAACAATCTGGGTTGCCCAAAGTAGCCAATTAGATCCCTGCTTTAGCTTTTTACAAAAACTGGAACTGAACCTTTTTTTTTTATGTCAAAGACGTATCGACAACAAAGACACCTACCTTTTCCCCAGTCTGATATGGCAGCTCTAGTGTAATTAGCTTGAAGATGTTAGACTGCTCTGGCTTTGCTTCCCTTGTTCTGAATTCTGCCTGACACCTCCTAGTACATAACAATGCTGTCATTCAGGCATATATGTAAAGAGAGATGTTATGCAGCGGATCCCTGTGGCTACTTGCTTATCTTATTGTTGCCTAGAGCTTGGGTAAAGAGGTCATGGAAATCTGATGTCTTTGCAATCACTTTTTCATAGAATTAATAACTTATGTTTCATTCCTTGCAATTTATTATTTTCTGTTAACTGTATTTCCGCTTTTTCAAAAATATATAAATCTGCTTTCTCTAACCCCCCCCATCCCCCTATTTAGAATGTGTTTTTTTTCCATTTTGGGCATTTATCTTTTGTGTTTATTATTGCAGTTTAATACATAACCTACAGGTAAAGAAAAGGTCAAGTTAACAAGCGTTTCTATGCCGGAGAAAGACAGCAGTGCTTATCCTTCTCACACCTCCTGGCAATGAAAGACACCTTAACTGATAATTAGAAAAAGCTTAAGCAGAGATTAGTTTATATGTTGATAACTTGCAGCACCTGAGATAACATTCCAATTCTTGATTAAACAGAACAGAGCAATTCAGCAAGCGTGGGTTAGCACCTCCTGTCAGTCATCCTCCAGACACTAAGGAAACATTGTAATCAATGTTTATTACATGTATGCATAGAGGAGAAAATGTTTACAATGTATAATTATGCTGTCTAGTATTTATTAGTATTAGCACATAAGGTACCATTTTGTAGGTGTCTCCGTGAAACGTAGAGTCAGCTATAAAGAAGGTCCTGTATTTTTTAAGTTCTCAGGAAGATCACATTCACATGTGTGGAAGAGCAGTATTTGACACATTTCTACAGAGAAAAGCTGATTCTATGCACACACGCATTTAAAAAGACTTTACATGAATGCTGCTTGACACATGTCAGCAGTGGCAGGAGTCAAAACAGCGGCAGGTGTCAACAGCGCTGTCAGCCAAGAAAATGGGAAATGTGGGAAGAAGCGTATTACCTCCGATTTACATTTTACAACTTAATTTTCAGAGCATTTCCGTAATCACAGTATATGTATAAATCCTATAGTGTCCCTGAATACATTTGTTAAAAGGAAATATCAAATCAACAGGACAGTAGAGGTCAAACTGACATAAAACATGATGATACGACATGTATATAAGATATATTTACTTAAAAAAGGACATATGGTGGCCACAGAATGATCATTTTTTTTATATGTTTGATTGACCACCTCACCACTGGTCGTAAGCCCTTTTCTTCCCCCAGTATCCTGGATGAATGGACCCAATGTATGCAT
Organism: Nanorana parkeri; assembly: GCF_000935625.1. Taxonomy (NCBI): domain Eukaryota; kingdom Metazoa; phylum Chordata; class Amphibia; order Anura; family Dicroglossidae; genus Nanorana; species Nanorana parkeri. The sequence goes on from NW_017308684.1 coordinate 144,110, forward strand.
AGTGGACAGGTTGTTACCTTCTCAGTAGAAAAGGGGATGCACAGGTTTTTCCCCATACTGAACGAGATAACAAGTATTTTGCAACAAACAGAAATGCTCATTATATTTCTTTTAAAGCTTGCAAGTTGGGGTGAGCAGAGTGTTTTCGGCAAAATTGATTTACCCGCAAAATCACAGATTTCGCCATGTTGCCCATTTAGCTGCTTAATATGCTTGAACTAAAAAATATACTTTTTATCTAGATGATGGAGTTTATATGTATTTAGGGTAGTTCAGTTTATTTAATTTAGAGGGTTATTCACAAAAGGGTGAAGAGTTTGGAGAAGGCAGGAGAAGTGAACAATCTAGGACAACATAGCTGATTTGGAAAAATGCTCCAATTCAGCTCACTTTCCAGTTCAGCTATGTTGTCCTAGATTGCTCACTTCTCCTACCTTCTCCAAAACTCTTCACCCTTTTGTGAATAACCCCGTTAGTGTTCTTTGTATTTGTGTTTGTGCGTGTGTGTGTGTGTGTATGTGTGTGTGTGTGTGTGTGTGTATATTTGATCAATATTTCTATACTATTACTTCAATTTTTCTTATTTTCCTTTTCATTGTCTGCATTTTTTTCTCTTTGTCAAAAACCCCCCCAAAAACCCATAAAATAATGAGGTTAATTAAGGGGCCGTATTTTTGGCACAAAAACAGGTTCAGGATAGTAGCTTGCATAAAACCCTTTGATGCTATTTGAAGCCTATTGTGCTTTAAAAAAAAACCAAAAACTAATTTCATCCTCTCTGTTGACTCCAATGCATTTAGACAAAATGGCAAAAGTTTACAAATCTCAGGATTTTCACCAAAATTTCTGTGAAAACTCTCAGTTTTACTCATCCCTACTTTCAAGGCCTGATGATCAAATTACAAAATCTGTTAAATGACTTGTTGTTATCAGACTTTGTATCCACATGGACTAAGGCTGCCCATACACCTTGCGATCATCGGACGCCACTTTTCGTAAGATTTTCGTACGGCGGCCCCATCCTGCCCCGATTATGGCAAGGTTGGATCAGCGGTAACTTGAAGAAAGCACCTGGATGAATTGCGGTAATCAACCGCACATATTTTTGTCTGTGCATGTGCAGTGGAGATGGTACGAATTTCTACATATGGAAACGCCACCAACCTTGCGAAAATCGTACGATCGACCGAAGTTTTCTAACCTGCTGGTTAGTCAAAAGTCAATCGATTGTACAGTATTTGCGGTTGTACACTGCCCATCAGCCTTACGAATATCGGAGGTAAACGTGATTGCATATGAAAATCGGCCGATATTCATAAGGCGTATGGTGAGCTTAATACCTGGTGCACTTCCACTGTCACAAACCTGGCTAGAAATCTCATGAGTTTAGCCAGATGCTGCCTTGAAATGTGTTCCTCTGTTTGAATTATCTCTATATCTGGGCTATTCTGGCAACCAATGTCTCCCCTTTGTGCCTTCTAGCTCAAGGTTGTGTCTTTATCCTCTTAAATCGGTGTCTAATTTGGTGATTGTTTGTGGGGTACTGTTTTGGGGGTACTGCCTCTACCCCCCTCCTAGTACTGGTGTATTGTCAAAGCTTAACCACTTGAAGACCAGGGTGTTAAACCTGGCCAGACCATTTGTTTTGTATTCAGAGCTGCAGTACTTTGACATTTATTCAGTCTTGCAACACTGTACTGAAATTATTTTTATATACTTTTTTGGGGACACATAGAGCTTTCTTTTGGTGGTATTTAATCACCACTGGGGTGTATATTCTTTTACTATATAACATATAACTATACTGTATATGTTATGTTATGAAACATTTGTTATCACTCCTTCTTTTTGGTAAAATATAAAAGACGGGTCCACCTTGGGTAAATAGACACCAAACATATCAAAATTGCACGTTCGCAAAATCACAAAAACCTACCACACCCAAAATTGGCCATAGGCGGCGCTTTAAAAGCTTTTACCACTCATTAATTTAGTGTTATCAGTGATTAACCACTTGCTGTCCGGATCAATTTCTTACTATTTGCGCACACATGATAAAATATACATTTTTGGCTAGAAAACAGCTCCAGAACCCCAAACAATGATATATTTTCTGAAAGCAGAGGCCCTGTACAATAAAAAAAAATGCTAGTTACGGTATTTGCGCAAAATTTTATCAAACCAGTATTTTTAGGATAAAATAAACTATATCAAAATTTAGTGCACAGAAACAGAATATAATACCCAATTTTTTGGTTAAATATAAAAAATGGGGTCACGTCGGGTAAATAGATACCCAGCATGGGAAGCCTTAAAATTGTGTTCGCCTGTGAAGCCGCAAACAACTTCAATACCCCAAATTTCCCATAGGGGACAATTTAAACGCTGTTACCTCTCATCAGTTTAGTGCTAACAGTGATTGACAGCACTAGAATTATTGCTCTCACTCCGACATTCACGGCAATATATAACATGTGTAGCCCAATTGTAGTTTTCACATGTAGGCACACCGACGCGTGTGTATGTGCGTGCATGTGTCGGGCGGGGAACTTGACATTTTTTTAACATTTTTTTTATTTTTCTTATATGTGACTTCACTTTTCTTACATTTTTAACTGCTTGAAGACCAGGTGTTTAGATCCCCTACCTGGCCAGGCCATTTTTCAGTGTTCAGTGCTGCGTTACTTTGACTGACATTTATTCCGTCACGCAACGCTGTACTGAAATGAATTTTATACCATTTTTTGGGGACAGATAGAGCTTTCTTTTGGTGGCATTTAATCACCACTGCGGGTTTTATTTTTTACTATATTCAGGAGAAATTACTGAAAATTTTGAGGAAAAACCTTTTTTTTTACATTATGCTATAAAACAACTAATATTACCCACTTTTTTGGTAAAATATAAAAGACGGGGTCACGTCGGGTAAATAGACACCAAACATGTCAAGCGTAAAAATTGCGCGCAATCGCAAAAAACTAGCATACCCAAAATTGGCCATAGGCGACGCTTTAAAAGCTTTTACCGCTCATCAGTTTAGTGTTATCAGTGATTGATGGCCCTAGAACTATTTCTCTCATTCCGACGTTCGCGGCGATATGTAACATGTGCGGCGTAAAGGGTGCAATCGTCGTTTTTGCAGGTATGCGCACCTGAAACATGTTTACATGCGTGTATGTAGGGGTGGGGACTTAAAAAAAAAATTTGTTTTTTTTTTATTCATTTTTGTGTAACTTTAAAAAAATTGGGGGGGGAAACTTTACATTTTTGTACTATTTTTTTTTCACTTAACTTTATTGCTATCACAGAGGGGGCTGAGAAACCCCCTTATGTGATAGCAAAAGAGGTGACAGGTCCTCTTTATGGAGACATCAGGGGGTCTATTTACACCAACCTTATTGCTATCACATAAGGGGCTAACGAGCCCCCTATGTATTAGCAGATAAGGTGTGAGAGGTCCACTTTATGGAGACATCAGGGGGTCTTTCAGACCCCTAATGTCACCTAGGGACCCCAAAGAAGCCGAAGAAGCAGAGATATGCTTCCCCAGCTTCTCCCCTTGTTCTAAGAGTCGGAGACTGTAAATAGTGACATTGGAAGTGATGTATAATGTATAATGCCCATGATGTACATGGGCATTATACATTTCTAGAACTAGAAAAAAAACATATTTTTGTCATTTATTTTTTATTTTTAGTTAGGGAAATCTAAAATATTGCACTTGACTCTCTGAAGTCAAAGCTAGCAGCTATGCTAAAAATAGATCTGAATGAGGAAGGTCTCTACAACCAATCAACTGCAGGCTCTATTCTGGTATTCTGACAGCAGCTCATTGATGAAGGAAACTGTTCCTTGTCATTGCAGACTAGGATGGCATGCACTGATCAGGTATTTGTGGATGAGAGGGGCTTGGTGCCTCCTTGCTTAGCATGGGTCATGTGGCAGACTACTATGTTGACATGTGGCATAGGCCTGCATAGCATACTTGCACGTTGGCCAACTGCAAGAAACATTCTTCACATTGCATGGCACTGTGTTTTCTTATAGGGAGGAAAGCTAAGAGGAAGTCCACCATGATGGGTGCCTCAATGTCACGCAGACACGCAGACCCAGAGGAGCGTTCAGGGGCCTATTGAGAAAAGGGAGCCAGACGTCTGTGGAGTGCGTTGAAGTTGCCGAATCAATGTAGAGCTCAGATTCTGGTATGTACTGTTCTTCATCTTTCACATGACATGCAACATGGCCTACAAATTGTGATTCTTCTTTTGATCTGCTCATTCAATTACAGTGCATGTTGCATTCCCAGGCAGGGAGAGGGCAGCAGTTGGGAGACTCAGCGCAGTAATCATGCGTTGCTGCAGTGAGCTAGAGGATATTGCCTTACAGGTTGCTGACATGCGGAGGACCTTGAATGACGTGATTGATGTGTTACATAAGATGTAACAGGCTGACGTTTTACACATGTTCCAGTTGGCATTTTGCCCTTTTGTTGCAGTATTTTGTATACTTGTTACATTAATATTATTTATATACAGTTTCTATATATTTCCATATTTATAGACAAAAATATGAAACATATTTATGCAACTTTTTCCCGTGTTTATGTGTTCTCATTTCTTGCATGTGCACCTTTAATGCATTTATTATCCTCCGGGTTGAGGGATGTTGTGCATGAGGTATGAGTGGATGGTGCAGTGTGGTATTCAATCTTGTGCGGGTTCAAGGGTGCAGCTGTGCATTGCCAAGGTTCACACACTCCACAGATGTGTAGGGCATGTACATCCCTTTGCTGTCTGGAAACCTGGAGCAGGACGGATTATGGCCAAGTGATCGACATCTGGCAAGTTTACATTTGTGGAGCTTGGTTGGCAGAGGCGAAATAGGGGGGTTCAAGATGAGGATCACAATAAACATCTTTCTGGTTCAGGATCATGTAAAGTGGGGATGGTATATGTTGAACCATCTTTATTCATGCTTGCATTTGTAGGGTGAAACATGTGGACAATCCTGGCATGGCTACACAACTGGTACATGACACTCACAGTTCACAGAGAGGAATGCTTGGAAATGAACCAACATTTATTATTCCACTTCCATTGTCTGTCATTTGGCGCAAGTGCTCTGCACTTTGATTTTCATTCGTAACTGAAAAGTTTTCCAACATGACTGATCGAGGAAATTCGGCCAGTTGCACGATAATTGTGATCATTCACTTTCCATCAACTGCCTGATTATTGCCCCAAAGCACTTTCGTGTTCGATTTCCGGACGATCATCGTAAGTTGTATGGGCACCTTTACAGTGGTACCTCTTCAACTCCCAGTCTGAATACTGAAGGGTGTGGGATGACAGGAAGCTAGTGGAAAGACAGACTGTGGTACTATTTAAGAATACATTTAAGTATTTGTAATGAAAACATGACCGGGTACGTTGGGGTGTTTTTTTAATTGTCTACACAATAAAGTGTATGTAAATCCAAAATGTCCTTTTTTTTCAAATTTTTGACCTCATTCTACACCAAATCATAAGTTTTTGATCTGGAGATTTTGCCATTAAAAGACTTCTTGTTTCAGACTGACAACACGCAATTACCAGCAACAATGTTAGCCTGCTATTCATACTCCTTATGTTGGCTGTTGGTCTGCCTATCTGATCCGCAGACACAAAAGGAAATAACTCTCCCCAAAGTGAGGCAAACTTTCACCTTTAACAGTTGTCAGCGAAACAGATGTCCCATTTAGAACACATCCCTACCTCTTTACTTAAAGTGACACTTAACTCAGGAGTTAAATCTTAAAAATGCATTTAAGTAGCTTAACTATTAAGAAGATTGTAGCTTATTTGTGTATCATTTGGATGTTGATCCTCAAATCATCTCTGAATTGGTACCGACGCTGTTCTTCCTTCTGGAGGGTTGGCTTCTTTTGTTCCCCAGTTTGTCAGAAGGAACAGGATTCCCCTCACTTTGGAGCAATGAAATCGCACTTTGGAGCGATTTCATCTAATTTCTTGCTGATTCATTGGTTGATCTCCTCAACTGACAAGGGTTTTATCCATTTCCTACTCTATCGAGAAAAAAAAACCTTTTGACTTTATATGCACTTTAACTTTGTCCCCAGTTAAAGTGATTAAATATCAAAATGTTTTTTAAGTGATACTAAACTCAGGAGTTAAATCTCAAAAATACATTCAAGTACCTTAACTATTAACGAAAATGTATCTTATCTGTGTATCAATCAGCTGTAGATCCTCAAATCATCTCTGAATTCATGCTGACACTGTCCTTCCTTCTTGAGGGTGGCTACATTTGTTCCCCATGGTCCCTGTGTGTGTTGCAAAGAAGCCACTGCTCCAAGCTCACTCCCATGATGGACTACAGTCTCATGTTTAGTTAGCTAATTTGTATTGAAATTATAGTCTATCAACCTGACAGATGTTTCCCCCTCTATCCAAAACAAAAAAGCTTTTTGGCTAGGTTTAAAGGCCAACAGGTTGTAGAATTAAACTCGCCTCTTGTCTCAGGAACTTTGATTTTTGTAATCATATGAGCAAAGTGCAATTCATATAAAGAAAAAGAGAAAAAATGTTTTAATACCTAGCCTGAGTGACTGATGCTATGTGCAAGAGATTTTCTCTCAATCTGTTTCATGTCAGAAGGCCAAAAGAAATATTGGCCAAACTATTAATCTGACATTAGGCCTGCTTCCTCCTAACTGCTCCATTATAAGCCTCTGTCCTGTTTCCACCGTGTCATTTAAAACCGATCAGGAGAATTTGTAGTCGTGCATTCTATAGGCGTTTCTGTGAATGAAATATAGCTGATGTTAATGCTCACAAAACACAGCACTTCAAAGAATTATCCACTAATGTTTAAAAATCTTCTGGAATATCCCTTTAGGCAGTTCAATCGATGCTCTGGACTTTCTTCAAATTCCAAAGACACCCCTGGAGGTCACCTTTTGCACACAAAAGTAAAACAGGTGTTATGAATCAGAAAAATGTGCATTTCTAAGTAATCTCTGCTATTGCATAAATGATGTGCAACTTGCTCAGAGAGATTAAGTTTAAGAGCTGAAAAAATAACACACAGATCAAACGGGACTCTACAGTCTGGATGTCTGTTACAGCAAACAGTTTTTTTTTTCCTCCCTCCAAATCATTTAGATTAATTGTTAATGGTGGCAATCTTTTCTGAAGTCACTTGACTTTTTTACTTTTATCTCCAAGGAAGCTAACACTGGGCCTATGTCACAATTGGAATGAATGTTTATTTAGCATTTTAATGATATAACATCATCTGTAAACAATCTCTATGTAATGGGAGACATACATTATTTATGAGCGTATTGTTAGTGTCTTCCAATTTTTACCACAAATTGAGAATGTATTCATTAACACGTAATAAATCTAATGTTTTCCTGTTGTTAGAATCTTTCAGAAGAAAATTAGAAGAGAGTTATTGTGTATGAATATATCATGTAAATCAACTGCTCATTATTGTATACTGTAATCCTATTGTTATCTCTTTTTAAAAGTCAGTAGACCCAAAATTGATATGTTGAGGTTATGGTAGACAGCATTGGGTTCAATCACTGTGGTTTCCTATGTTTCTCAGGTACATTGGCAGGAAGAACGTAATATCTAAGATCCCAAACTCTGGACCTTGTTTTGGATTTCTAATTGGCCACTATACTTATTCTGTTCCTGCTGCTGGAGAAGTGAGAATTTAAGGTGTGTAAGAGACAGGGAGATCTCACCACTATAGCCTACCTATGGCTAACATAACCTTGCCATGGTTCAACTTGGCCTTTAAAGCAAATATGTATTTGATAAAGGCAGAGATAAGATGTTTTGCTCCTCCACCACCCCAATCCACTGCTTCACTCCCCCAGAAATTTTTATACAAGTTTTCAATTCTAATATCAAAAGCTTTAACATTGCTGACAAAAGCCACCCGCAATAATCAGGCCTACCAAATGACTGTTCAGTCATCAAGCAATGCATTGTGACATGGTGTCACTCTCTGTAGCATTTTTCTGGTTCAGGGTATGGGGGAGGGGGGGGGGCAGAGCCTTGATGTCGTAGATTCAGAGGAAATTAGTTGAATGATGATGGTTCTCATTTAACCTGGAGGAGAAGCAGCACTGGATTGTTAAGCGTGTGGGGTAAGGTATCAGAGATGGAATTAGTATTGCAGTTGGAGCTGTTTTTATTTTTACAAGAGGCTGGAGACTCACATTGTTAATTCTTCTGATGAAATTGGAAAGGAGCTTTAAATATGAGCTCCTCCAGCATGTCAAGTTTGAGCGTCAAAACACACAACACAAGAATTCCTATTCATTTCTATGGCCCCTGTTCACACGTAAGAGTTTAGCAGCAAGCTGTAAAAACGCTGAACACTGGAACAGGTGCATGAGCTTCTTTCAGGCAGCTCCAGCACGTTTGTGCTCATTGATTTCAATGTAAAACGCACCAAAAACACGTGTTTGTTTTTTTTCCCTCACGTTTTTGCGCAACATGAACGCACATTTTTAAGGCACATATACATTGTAGAAGACCACCTGCAAAGCACACTGGGAAACAAAATGCCTGAAACACGTCCAAAACACGCATCTATTTAGGGGATGAAACGTGCACTAATGTGCACAAAAACGTGCAAACAAAAAACTTGCGTTAGACACGCTGACGCCTAGGTGTGAATGGAGCCTTACAGAGTTCCATCTTTTGAATTCCATGGTTCTAGATTTGACACAGATGGAGCCAGCACTGGCTTATGTGGTCCTGAGCATGCACATAAACCTTTGTGTCAAAAGGAGGCTTTTGGATTATAGTAGGCCAATAGACAGGGTATTGTAACAAAAGGCTTTCACAGGTAATCACTTAATAATGATTATTGTGTTTTGGATAGAGTTGTTTTTCAATAACAAAAAAAGAACAATTGCAGCAGGTCTTAAGCACTCACCTTCAATTCGGCCACAAAGTTCACCAGGGATATTTACTCTTCATAAAGAGTATGGGATCTCCTCCACACCACATGTCAGAAACAAAAAAAAGAAAAGCGCCTTTCCCTCATGTGATATTGTTACAACAATAAACTTCTATTAAAAGCATAAAAATCTACTCACATTAAGTTGACAGTAACATGTTTAAAACAGCAAAATATATGCTAGGCACTCATGTTACCGCATCCACGTCTGATGGTAACCACAATGTACCTTGATATACAGATTACCAGCTAATATACACTGACTGCCCAATTTGCACTTATTATTGCAATGATCATTGCAAACTGGGCAGTCAGTGTGCTTGTACTTACCTTCTGTGCAATCTCCCACTGCACTGTTTACTCGACAGAGCTTCCCTTTCCCATCAAAATCACATTTTGTAGTCGTGTCTGGGTCAGAGCTTACAAAGGGTTAGGGTCCTCCCTCCACCTGCTCTTGACAACCCTCTGGCCTGGTGAATTTCTAAGACACCAAGCCCTGCATTTCGGGAAACATAACATTTTGGTCTATTTACAGCTTTGCACTTACAAAAATCTGAACTTTTAATATTCATTTTAAGAATATTTTGGTGTTTTACTTGTTTTCTGTGTATGTTTTCCAGGGGTATTCTGGAGTGTACAGTTTAATGTATTAAGCATATGTGAATACATATATAGTGAATACATATATAGTGCAGTTTACTGAATACTATTGATCCTTTTGGCATACACTCCTGCTGGATATTGCACTATAGATGCAAAAAACAGGGTTTTATGAACATTCATTACAGTAATCATGCATGATGTATCAATGCATCAAAATGATCTGTACCTTTGAAAAAAGAATGGTACAGGGCTCCACTGCACTTTCAAATAAGTTTTAAAGTGATCCTGTCAGATTCCTAAAAAATAGAGCTGAAAGAGAAGTGGAAGCATACCCACCTTTTCTGTGGCATGTGTCTTCTACCGCCCCTTCATTCTAGTTATGCCGCCTTCACCAGTCTCCTCAGCATTCCACACTCTTGGCAATGTTAGATGCCTGTGTCACCTGCCACGTGCTGTAATTCTATCCTCATGTACTCCAACCTCTACATCATTGGTGAGTCTTGTAGTGGATCAGAAGAAGGAACAAAGACAACTGTTGGGGACATAGACATCCTACACTCCTGGAAATGTTGAATGCTGAAGAGAATGGAACCATGGGGAGGTAGGAGACACAGACTGCAGACTGTATATTACCTTTTCTCTTGCACAGAGCTTTCAGCTCTATTTTTTAAGTAAAACTCAACTAAAAAAGTAGAAATTTGTTATTTTATAGAAAACATCTAGAAATGTTAATTGTCCCTAAGCAGTTCCCTAAAAACTGTACCTTTTTTTCATAATTCCTAATGAAAAATAGAAGTGTACTCCCTGTTATGTGAGAGTGCTTAGGCCTTATACTGTAGGTTTATAACTGCAATGTGTGACATAAGGTGCTCTTTTCTCTGACTGTAAGGGGCTAATTTATGAAGACCAACACGCACACGCGCAGGTTGCGTGCACGCTTTTACACGCCAAACCATACTTACGAAAGTTTCACGCGCATGAATGCAGAGTTTCAGCGTAACAACCCCCCCCCCCCCTTCGCCATGCCTAGGTTCCAATGTCTACATTGTCCTGCATGCAGGACGCGTGGACATGCCCCAGAATGCATGGGCCTGTGGAGCACTTGCATTGGGAGTGACAGTGACATGTGGGTGGCACATTCCGGGAGTGCAATAAATGTGAAAGTGAAGCATTGCACAACCCCCCCATGAATGGATATTGCCAATACCCTTTTGTGGCAAAACACCTCATGCTCAAATGTGTAGACAGTTCATATGAATGAGTTGGTATTTTCCCCATATCCTCTAATAAAGGCAAGTGTGTTCATACGTGTCTTGTTCTGTTAATCACAACCAAATGTCATCCACATGTAGTCAAAGGATAATGACAAAATATTGGCGATGACCCCAATCCAAAATCACCCTTAAAAAATATCATAGTCCAAAACGTGGATTTGGATATCACATATTCTAATGAAATCCGCTCAGCATAATGCGGATTTTCGCGCGTGACCCGGATGTGCAACTGTGAGTCAGTTGCTGCCCACAGTACACAGAGAATGCCACCT
>NW_017308685.1:0-230 GCF_000935625.1 Nanorana parkeri
TATAATGGTCTCCACTCTTCTGGGAAAGATTTCCATAATATTTTGGAATGTGTCTTTTGGGGGGTGTGCACCCATTCGGCCCCAGTATTTGTCAGGTCAGGTGGTAATGATGGATAGAGATTGGACGGATCTGTGAGGGGTCACCAAGGGGTTTCCGCGAATCCTATTTAAAGCTTGGAGAGGCAGTCCATGAGAGGTGCATCCTGTTAGTAAGTTCTGGCTTTTTTTTT
>NW_017308685.1:1669-3468 GCF_000935625.1 Nanorana parkeri
ACTGCAAGTGTGTCAGGTCAGAAGTCTGACATTCTCCTCCATCATAACATGAGACATTGATGACTACCATAGAGGTGATACCATCCAGGGGGCGTCCCGTGGCTGCGGTAACCGAGTGTCCCCCCGGCCGAGACTGATACCTGATACCTGCCGGCGGCAATCTCGGTGACGGACGCCGGCAGAGAGAGGAGGGGACAGTCACCCGGCGGGATAAGGTATGCCGCCGGGTCCCCTCCTCTCTCTCCTGATACTGTCGGGCGTTTGATCCATGACCGAGCGCCCGACTTTTCAGAGGGGGGGGTGACACCAAAATGACTGTGAGTCATTTTGGTGTCACCCCTCCAATGGTGTCACCCGGGTTCGGGCCGCACCCCCCCTTGTGACGCCACTGATACCATATCACCCCGAGGGGCCTATTTACATAGATACCCCTGCTGGAGCCCCCCTGCATTGTGACTGGATACAATGTTGCAGACTGATGACTGGGGGAGGTGAGAAAGGAAATGCTTCCTCCTGCCTGCAGCAGTGTGATCACTGGGGGGAAGGGAGACTGAGGAAATGCTTCCTCCTGCCTGCAGCAGTGTGATCACTGGGGGAGGGGAGACTGAGGAAATGCTTCCTCCTGCCTGCAGCAGTGTGATCACTGGGGGGAGGGGAGACTGAGGAAATGCTTCCTCCTGCCTGCAGCAGACTGATGACATCATCCCACTGACAGGTCCAGTGATCCCCCTTCTTTACAACTTACTAAGATCTTCATGTCGCCGGGCGGAATGGAGTCTCTCTTCACCTGAATAAAAGCAAAACAACAGTCAGGAAATGATCGGCAAAGATTGTAGCTCTGCATTCCAGTCCTTGTATGTACTATCTGTGTGTGCGTCAGACCTCTGCAGAGAGACCGCTGCTTCCACACAGAGAGCAACTATCCCAATCCCATAGCCCCACGGTCAGTAGAGCTCATGCTCCATGCTGATTGGAGATCTCTGGGCGTGACTCGGCATGTGGGTGCGTCAGACCTCTGCAGAGAGACCGCTGCTTCCACACAGAGAGCAATGGTCCACTGTCTGCAGCATGCTGGCGGGGGAGGGGCTCCTCCTCTGTGGGAAGGAGATGAGCTGTAGGACTTTGCGCAGCTTCTGCGCTGACGCGCACGCAATGTATTTATATGACTTCCATGAAAACGTTATTTTCGGCTGTAAACAATGTAACAGATAAAAGTCTTTTGTGTCCCCAATAATGAGAATGATTGGGGGGGTGTGGGGGGAGGGGGGTGCAGGCGGCCATCTTGGCTCCGATCGCCTCTGGTCATGAAGGGGTGAAGCCAGAGCTGCGGAATGTTCGCCACTGATGACGATGACGATGACGATGATGATGATGATGATGATGATGATGATGATGATGATGATGATGATGATGGAGATTCCTGGGACTGAACTTCGCACACACGTAGTGCGGGCCGCGCTGTGACCTGCCGGGCAGTGACCGCACAGTGTGACCAGGTCAGACCTCCGGGGGCCCGCCTGAGGGGCCAGATCTGCATATAGAGGACGTCACATTGTTCCTCTCTCATTGGATGATCCGGAAGATATAAGGACTCCGTAATACGGCCGCAGACCGGAGAATATATTCCTTGTATCCGTATTTCTCTTCCACATTCATACTTTTATCAAGTTTATTGTCATATGATGTTTCAATATGTTGTAGTTCTGATGGGGGGCCCCTGTGATGGGGGGCCCCTGTGATGGGGGGTCCCCTGTGATGGGGGGTCCCTGTGATGGGGGGTCCCTTGTGATGGGGGGTGC
>NW_017308685.1:3608-5098 GCF_000935625.1 Nanorana parkeri
GGGGTCCCTGTGATGGGGGTCCCTGTGATGGGGGTTCTTGTGATGCGGGGTCCCTGTGATGGAGGTTCTTGTGATGGAGGGCCTTGTGATAGGGGTCCCTGTGATGGGGGTCCCTGTGATGGGGGTTCTTGTGATGCGGGGTCCCTGTGATGGGGGTCCCTGTGATGGGGGTTCTTGTGATGCGGGGTCCCTGTGATGGGGGTCCCAGTGGATCCCCCAAATTGCAATGACTGCTTTACAGACACTGATAATAATCTAGAAGTGGACTACTCCCCGCCCTCCGTGTCTCCACATCCCCAAAATGACGCCATTCACTGCGCCATTCACTGCGCCAATCAGTGCGCCATTCACTGCGCCATTCACTGCGCCATTCACTGTGCCATTCACTGCGCCATTCACTGTGCCATTCACAGCGCCATTCACTGTGCCATTCACTGCGCCATTCACTGTGCCATTCACTGCGCCATTCACTGTGCCATTCACTGCGCCATTCACTGTGCCAGCCACAGTGCCATTCATTGTGCCATTCATAGTGCCATTCACTGCGCCATTCATTGTGCCATTCACAGTGCCATTCACTGCGCCATTCATAGTGCCATTCATAGTGCCATTCACAGTGCCATTCACTGCGCCATTCATAGTGCCATTCATAGTGCCATTCACAGTGCCATTCATAGTGCCATTCACTGCGCCATTCACTGTGCCATTCATAGTGCCATTCACAGTGCCATTCATAGTGCCATTCACTGCGCCATTCACTGCGCCATTCATAGTGCCATTCACTGCGCCATTCATAGTGCCATTCATAGTGCCATTCATAGTGCCATTCATTCAAACAATAGGACCAGTCGGGGGATTCTAAAAATCTCTGCAGATTGAACTCACCAGATCCCCTTCCAGCTCCTCAGTGATGGATGAGAAAGTCGAAAAGGGTTATAAATGCACGACTGGTCTTCTGATGTGCCGTTCAGTGATGAATAACAGTCTCTTGTCACTCTCTGGACGGTCTCTGGTCACTCTCTGGATAGTCTCTTGTCGCTGTGCTGTACTCACCATCCCACAAGTCTCTGTCTGTCCAAAGTCTCCTCTATATGAGGCAGTCAGCGGAGTGCACACAGGTCACGTCACCCTCCCAGAAGCCCCACCGCTGCTGCTGCGTGATTTCCAGGGACGGAGACACTTTCTATATACACCAGAAATGTCAATTTTGTTGGACGGAGCGCTGTGTGACCTGTCATGGACGGAGCGCTGTGTGACTTGTCATGGACGGAGCGCTGTGTGACCTCTCATGGACGGAGCGCTGTGTGACCTGTCATGGACGGAGCGCTGTGTGACCTGTCATGGACGGAGCGCTGTGTGACCTGTCATGGACGGAGCGCTGTGTGATCTGTCATGGACGGAGCGCTGTGTGACCTCTCATGGACGGAGCGCTGTGTGACCTGTCATGGACGGAGCGCTGTGTGACCTGTCATGGACGGAGCGCTGTGTGA
>NW_017308685.1:5285-6164 GCF_000935625.1 Nanorana parkeri
TGTGCGGTCTCCCCCGGGGCTGTGTGCGGTCTCCCCAGGGCTGGGTGCGGGCCTCACGTGTGCGGGCGACAGGGTGGAGGAGGCAATGTGCGGCTGGACCAGCACTGTAAAGGACAGCCATTGTGAAATCTCCACAAGCATGTCAAGGTCTCAGCAAGTGCGGGACCTCAGGCAGCCGAACCCAATTAAACATTTAAAGCGTCGTTGTCGTCCCTTACTATGGGGGCGTTCTCACAAGTATCGGCACCGGTTAGGATACTGGTACTGGTATCGGTGGATCCCTCCCTAGTTGCATGCAGCCAGTCAAAAAGGAAAAATGAAGGCGGTACAATGCGCTTTAAATGGCTCCTGAAGGTAACAGAAGCTCCTTTTTCCTATCCTGGACCATATAAAGCCACCTGGAGTGTGAATAGTGTTTGGAATGCATGGGGCGTGCCCGACCTGTGCTCTGTCCATACAGCAGCTTTGGGTGAAGTGTGCACTGTCTGAGCTGCGTGTGGAAGCCGGAGGTGCGGTGTGTGTTTTATACAGGAACCCTGTACCGAATGTGGGCTGCCTCTGCTGACCTGTCATTCTGAAAACGCTGCTTCTCTGGCTGCCCCCCTGCGGATCCGATGGCTTCCGCACCGTGTGAGAAAAATGTCCCCGAGCGAGTATGCAGGTGAGACGCCCGGACTTCCCCCGTGACATGTATGATCTGCCCACAGATCATACTAAAGCAAGACAGACGCAAGCAAGCAATAGCAGCATTCATGTTCATATCAGTACAGGTGTCTTTCTTCTAGGGATGGACATCCATCTCTCTCTCTCCCTCTCTCTCTCTCTCTCTCTCTCTCTCCCTCCCTCTCTCTCTCTCTCTCTCTCTCTCTCTCTCTCTCT
>NW_017308685.1:6582-8167 GCF_000935625.1 Nanorana parkeri
CTCTCCCTCTCTTTCTCCCTCCTTCCCCCTCTCTCGTTCCTAAGGAAGATAACCCTCATCAGAGCCCCAGCCCACTCACAGTAAAGTCCTGAGTGCTGTAGAATGGACACAGGTCACTTCTCAATACTCCTTGTTGGACGGATGCTGAGAGTCCGGGCAGGCAGTCTCATTTCTCATGCAGCACTGATCTCCCAGCAGGCTCCGTCCAATTGTTGTTGCGATGGATTGGCTCTTCTCGTTCTGTGTATATTCTGCTATTGTATCCGGCTGTGGATTGGACACACCTATGTGGCGGACAGAAGGGGCCCCGCATCATGGCGGCTCGCCAGGACACTCTCCCCGAAACATTCCTGAAACGGGAAAGTTACAGCCAAATCTCTGACATGACCCTCTGGAATCACATGGACCGGGGATGACGGGGAAGAGAAATATTCATAACTCTGAATGTTAACATGGTTTGGTCTCTTTCACACAAATGGCCAAATGGGGCTCCTGGCTGGTGGCCCTAAACTATGCCAAGTGCCCCATAGACAATGGGTCAGGTGAACTGTACTGAGCCAAATGACCCATGAGCCGCGGTAAAAGCCGAAACGGGCCAGCCATTGGCCGGCCAAAAGCCTGCTACTGGCAGGTGGGCGGAGCCAGCTGTCATCTCACGGCTGGCTCCGCCCACTTGCAATGACAGATCAGCGTCCCCTGGTTACCAGGTAACCAGGGGACGCTAAACTGTCATTACAATGAGAGATCAGCAGAGCCCCGGCTTTACATAGTTACATAGTATTTGAGGTTGAATAAAGACATTAGTCCATCAAGTCCAACCTATTAGGATCTCATTCTAGGAGTACCTGTACCCCTGTATGTTACCTGTACCCCTGTATATTACCTGTACCCCTGTATGTTACCTGTACCCCTGTATGTTACCTGTACCCCTGTATGTTACCTGTACCCCTGTATATTACCTGTACCCCTGTATAAAAACCTTCCTTCTGACACCAGCTCCGGAGCCACTTGTTAAGCTCCCTCAACTCGCGCTGTCTGTCCGGAGTGGCTCTTGGCACCGGCAGTATCGCCGCCGGCTTTGATATCGCCGCCGGCTCCGCTGAGCTCTCATTGTAATGGCAGCAGGTCCCGGCCAATAGGAAACAGTTGGGCGGAGCTAGCTGTCACTGCTAGCTCCGCCCAATCATTTTCTACTTTTTTTTCCCCTCCTTTTTTGCAGTTTTTCTATTCTGCTCGGTACTTATTTCTTGCAACAAACCCAAAAGTTTGCACACCCAGCAGACCTCTGAGATTTGCCCAGAGCCCATGGTAGCCAAAACCCCATCCCTACCTTGAATGGTCACTGCCACTATTGGTCAACTGGATGCATCCTCAACTGGACAATGTGGGAAGGTTCTTCTTTCTTGCCTAGACCAGGGGGGGCCCCCATATAGGTGATAGGAATATAGTGAGACCTGGGCCTGGTTGGTGGTTGTGTTTGGGAGGAGAGCGCTACAACCAGCAGACCTTTGGACAATCAGGAGCATGCACAGGGGAGGACTGGGTTTGGTGGTTGGTGACCCTGAGTGGAGATACCCCCCTCCCC
>NW_017308685.1:12307-13337 GCF_000935625.1 Nanorana parkeri
CCCCCCCCCCCATTCAGATATGGGATCCCGCAGTCTGTGACACATGATGGGTGGCAGAGATTATGACCACTGGTAGAGGAAAGACCACCACCAACTTCCCTTGTGGCTCTGAGATGGAGGTCCATGATGGAACTGTGAAATGCGTTCCCCGATACCTCCTTTCGCCTTCGCTGCAGCGATATAAGGACCGCTGGTGTCCGCGCGTTCAATGCCGGTTCCATAGACCTGCATTAGATGTGAAGACGCAGAGGGACATTCCACCACCAAGAGCGGAGGGGAAAAAAGAGGAGAGCTTCAACCACCAACCGTGTATGTGTACCCAGGGGTGGCTTGAAAATTGCCCTGCTATGTGATACCAGAGTGTTGGTGACGGGTCTTGCTGAAGGAGACATTAGTGGTCTATTAGACCCCCAATGTCACCTTTGCAGCCCAATAAAGCTGATCAAGCACAGAACATGGTTGATCGGGTTCTTTTCTGACCCCTATGGCTGAGTAATGAGACCTCTGAGCCCAGAAGTGACAAACTCTCCATCGCTTCCAGGTTCATTCAGCGGGGAGGAGATCATTGCTTCAAAAATCAGCTGAAAGGCGATGTGTCTGAACGGAGGGGGAAGAAAGTCTACGGCCCAGACATGTGGGTGTAACATTCCTCATATATCTTCTATTATTGGAGGATTTATGGGATGAACTCTGAGAGGATGAAGATGACGGGTGTTCAGTGAACATGATATGGACTCACCTAAGAAAAAATAACCCCCTCACATCACATTTTGCATCCTTCCATCACTGGCTGCAGCTGTCAGTATTTGGTCACATGACATCTTGGAACCACAGAGGAAGTGGGTGCTGGAAGTCCTCCCCTCCGCCAGGAGCTGATCTCAAGTCCCATATGAGAGCCGCGTCTCCTGCTCTGGCTGACTGAGGTCCATGTTGGAGAATGTCTCCATTCAGGACCACCAACCAACCCAACATACGGTATACTCTTTGCCCCAGTCCCCCCCCCCCCCCCCCCCCCGCGGGTGCTCTTTCC
>NW_017308685.1:13359-14866 GCF_000935625.1 Nanorana parkeri
GGTCATTTCTGCATTTCAAAAACAGAAACTCTCGCATCTGTCTTCATCAGTTCTCCATTCCGAGAACCTTCACCCCAAGTTCCATATTGTCCTCACGATGCGGTTTGGTCGGCTGCGCCGTCCTCCGGCTGACACTTTAACACTTGCGCTGCTGAAAGAATTTCTAAATTTTTGACAAAATTGACTTAAAAACATCGATTTCCTGACTGCAGAGGATCCGGAGGATGAAAAGATGTCCGTCTGAACTGTTTGTGTTTGTGTGACGTCTGCTCCAACGATCGAGGAATCCTCCTAAAGATACATTTGATACAAAGTATCTTCCACTGAATATAGAAGAAGAGTCCGTGCCAAGTTTTTTAAACATCTTGAAATTGTGGGAATTAGTGAGAAACCCCAAAATACAGAAAACGTCTGCTGTCTGAGGGTCGGAGAACGATTGATCTAGGCAGGGCCGGGGCAAGGAATTTTACCTACACAGGCAAAGGTGGATTTTTTTTGCCCCACCTACCCCCCCCCCCCTTAGTTGGCTGCCTATACATCCTTGCACTAGCCTGGACCACATTGCTAGGGTGTAACATGGTCAAATTGCAAAGATTATGACCACTGGTAGAGGAAAGACCACCACCAACTTCCCTTGTGGCTCTGAGATGGAGGTCCATGATGGAACTGTGAAATGCGTTCCCCGATACCTCCTTTCGCCTTCGCTGCAGCGATATAAGGACCGCTGGTGTCCGCGCGTTCAATGCCGGTTCCATAGACCTGCATTAGATGTGAAGACGCAGAGGGACATTCCACCACCAAGAGCGGAGGGGAAAAAAGAGGAGAGCTTCAACCACCAACCGTGTATGTGTACCCAGGGGTGGCTTGAAAATTGCCCTGCTATGTGATACCAGAGTGTTGGTGACGGGTCTTGCTGAAGGAGACATTAGTGGTCTATTAGACCCCCAATGTCACCTTTGCAGCCCAATAAAGCTGATCAAGCACAGAACATGGTTGATCGGGTTCTTTTCTGACCCCTATGGCTGAGTAATGAGACCTCTGAGCCCAGAAGTGACAAACTCTCCATCGCTTCCAGGTTCATTCAGCGGGGAGGAGATCATTGCTTCAAAAATCAGCTGAAAGGCGATGTGTCTGAACGGAGGGGGAAGAAAGTCTACGGCCCAGACATGTGGGTGTAACATTCCTCATATATCTTCTATTATTGGAGGATTTATGGGATGAACTCTGAGAGGATGAAGATGACGGGTGTTCAGTGAACATGATATGGACTCACCTAAGAAAAAATAACCCCCTCACATCACATTTTGCATCCTTCCATCACTGGCTGCAGCTGTCAGTATTTGGTCACATGACATCTTGGAACCACAGAGGAAGTGGGTGCTGGAAGTCCTCCCCTCCGCCAGGAGCTGATCTCAAGTCCCATATGAGAGCCGCGTCGCCCGCTCTGGCTGACTGAGGTCCATGTTGGAGAATGTCTCCATTCAGGACCACCAACCAACCCAACATA
>NW_017308685.1:14907-16274 GCF_000935625.1 Nanorana parkeri
CCCCCCCTCCCCGTGCATGTGATCTCTTACATACCACATGTGGTTATCTCGGGTCATTTCTGCATTTCAAAAACAGAAACTCTCGCATCTGTCTTCATCAGTTCTCCATTCCGAGAACCTTCACCCCAAGTTCCATATTGTCCTCACGATGCGGTTTGGTCGGCTGCGCCGTCCTCCGGCTGACACTTTAACACTTGCGCTGCTGAAAGAATTTCTAAATTTTTGACAAAATTGACTTAAAAACATCGATTTCCTGACTGCAGAGGATCCGGAGGATGAAAAGATGTCCGTCTGAACTGTTTGTGTTTGTGTGACGTCTGCTCCAACGATCGAGGAATCCTCCTAAAGATACATTTGATACAAAGTATCTTCCACTGAATATAGAAGAAGAGTCCGTGCCAAGTTTTTTAAACATCTTGAAATTGTGGGAATTAGTGAGAAACCCCAAAATACAGAAAACGTCTGCTGTCTGAGGGTCGGAGAACGATTGATCTAGGCAGGGCCGGGGCAAGGAATTTTACCTACACAGGCAAAGGTGGATTTTTTTTGCCCCACCTACCCCCCCCCCCATCTGACACAGATCGCTGCAGCCAATCACAGGCCTATAAGGAGAAATCTCTGCATGTCACAAGTAATATCACATTATGGTCAGCAGATGTCGTTTGCCACTTTGAATGTAATCTGTTGTAATAATACATTGTGGCCACTAGATGGACCCGAGGAGCACAGGGAATAAGTATTTACTTCTTATGCTCCTCAGCACCATCTAGTGGCCACAATGTATTATTACAACAGGCTACATTAAGACGGCGATACTCCCTCTAGTGGCCATAACTGAACAACGTGACATTATATTTGATAAGAAAAAATATATATATTAAGAACATCCATTTTTGGCATTATTCGCCCCAAAATCAACATTGACATATTTTATATTTGGAAGGCAAAGGGCCCTGTGAATTGTTTATGAATAGATGGTCGGTGTATGGGCCGGCATGAGATGTCTCAGATCCGGGGCACTGGGGACGGAGATAACACAGTCAGCGCTACGTGTTGTTCATATCACATCCCAGCCTGCGCTCTTATCTCCACCGACAGCGGCAGCAATCGTCACCAAACTTTACTTTCCCTCTCTGCCATTCCCTGCACTGGCTTCCATCCCCCACCCCCTCTGCCATTCCCTGCACTGGCTTCCATCCCCCCTCTGCCATTCCCTGCACTGGCTTCCATCCCCCCTCTGCCATTCCCTGCACTGGCTTCCATCCCCCCTCTGCCATTCCCTGCACTGGCTTCCATCCCCCCTCTGCCATTCCCTGCACTGGCTTCCATCCCCCCTCTGCCATTCCCTGCACTGGCTTCCATCCCCC
>NW_017308685.1:18075-19228 GCF_000935625.1 Nanorana parkeri
GGTGTCACCATTGCAGTCATTTTGGTGTCACCCCCCTCTAAAAAGTCCTGCACTCGGTCATGGACTGAGAGCCAGACAGTGTCAGGAGGGAGGAGGGGACCCGGCGGCATACCTCATCCCACCGGGTGAACTTCCCCTCCTCTATCTGCCGGCGTCCATCCCCAAGATGGCCGCCGGCAGGCATCAATCAGATGGTAGCACATGCGCGATGACACCCGGCCTCAGGATGCCCCTGATCTGGGTGCCTTTGATAAAGGGGGCACCCAGATGCCACCCCTCCCCCCCAGGTGAATGACTACAGCGTAAATGTTACCCCTACTCATTCACCAAACATTCAATATTAAATTAACACAAAAATTTGACAATTCCTTTATTAAAAATAAATAAAAATGTCCCACAATGTAATTCCAGCATCGATCACGTCGTCCAGTGATGTAAATCCTCCTGATCCCTGATGCCGGGGCACCCCGACCCCACGATACAAAACATCCCACCGCGTGCCACCCTGACTGAATCTTTGTTTACATCAGGCAACGAGCGAGAAATAAATAGCCTGCTACTGGCTGTTTCAAATTGCAGTAGCCGATAGCAGGCTGGCTATTGCACCCGCCCACTACCTGGTGTCAATCAGCACAGGAGGGACCTGAATGAGAAAGTTCTCCATCAGGTCCTCTTCTGCTGATTGACAGCGGGCAGTGGGCGGGTGCAGTAGCCGGCCTGTTATTGGCTACTGCAATTTAAAAGAGCCAATAGCAGGCTGGCTATTGCGGTCAGCTGCTGGAATGGGGAGGATCGCGGCTGATAGCAGAAGGGAGGGGGGAGATGCAGCCAATCACAGGCCTATAAGGAGAAATCTCTGCATGTCACAAGTAATATCACATTATGGTCAGCAGATGTCGTTTGCCACTTTGAATGTAATCTGTTGTAATAATACATTGTGGCCACTAGATGGACCCGAGGAGCACAGGGAATAAGTATTTACTTCTTATGCTCCTCAGCACCATCTAGTGGCCACAATGTATTATTACAACAGGCTACATTAAGACGGCGATACTCCCTCTAGTGGCCATAACTGAACAACGTGACATTATATTTGATAAGAAAAAATATATATATTAAGAACATCCATTTTTGGCATTATTCGCCCCAAAAT
>NW_017308685.1:19310-26335 GCF_000935625.1 Nanorana parkeri
AAAATCAACATTGACATATTTTATATTTGGAAGGCAAAGGGCCCTGTGAATTGTTTATGAATAGATGGTCGGTGTATGGGCCGGCATGAGATGTCTCAGATCCGGGGCACTGGGGACGGAGATAACACAGTCAGCGCTACGTGTTGTTCATATCACATCCCAGCCTGCGCTCTTATCTCCACCGACAGCGGCAGCAATCGTCACCAAACTTTACTTTCCCTCTCTGCCATTCCCTGCACTGGCTTCCATCCCCCACCCCCTCTGCCATTCCCTGCACTGGCTTCCATCCCCCGCCCCCCTCTGCCATTCCCTTCACTGGCTTCCATCCCCCCTCTGCCATTCCCTGCACTGGCTTCCACCCCCCCTCTGCCATTCCCTGCACTGGCTTCCACCCCCCCTCTGCCATTCCCTGCACTGGCTTCCACCCCCCCTCTGCCATTCCCTGCACTGGCTTCCACCCCCCCTCTGCCATTCCCTGCACTGGCTTCCACCCCCCCTCTGCCATTCCCTGCACTGGCTTCCACCCCCCCTCTGCCATTCCCTGCACTGGCTTCCACCCCCCCTCTGCCATTCCCTGCACTGGCTTCCACCCCCCCTCTGCCATTCCCTGCACTGGCTTCCACCCCCCCTCTGCCATTCCCTGCACTGGCTTCCACCCCCCCTCTGCCATTCCCTGCACTGGCTTCCACCCCCCCTCTGCCATTCCCTGCACTGGCTTCCACCCCCCCTCTGCCATTCCCTGCACTGGCTTCCACCCCCCCTCTGCCATTCCCTGCACTGGCTTCCACCCCCCCTCTGCCATTCCCTGCACTGGCTTCCACCCCCCCTCTGCCATTCCCTGCACTGGCTTCCACCCCCCCTCTGCCATTCCCTGCACTGGCTTCCACCCCCCCTCTGCCATTCCCTGCACTGGCTTCCACCCCCCCTCTGCCATTCCCTGCACTGGCTTCCACCCCCCCTCTGCCATTCCCTGCACTGGCTTCCACCCCCCCTCTGCCATTCCCTGCACTGGCTTCCACCCCCCCTCTGCCATTCCCTGCACTGGCTTCCACCCCCCCTCTGCCATTCCCTGCACTGGCTTCCACCCCCCCTCTGCCATTCCCTGCACTGGCTTCCACCCCCCCTCTGCCATTCCCTGCACTGGCTTCCACCCCCCCTCTGCCATTCCCTGCACTGGCTTCCACCCCCCCTCTGCCATTCCCTGCACTGGCTTCCACCCCCCCTCTGCCATTCCCTGCACTGGCTTCCACCCCCCCTCTGCCATTCCCTGCACTGGCTTCCACCCCCCCTCTGCCATTCCCTGCACTGGCTTCCACCCCCCCTCTGCCATTCCCTGCACTGGCTTCCACCCCCCCTCTGCCATTCCCTGCACTGGCTTCCACCCCCCCTCTGCCATTCCCTGCACTGGCTTCCACCCCCCCTCTGCCATTCCCTGCACTGGCTTCCACCCCCCCTCTGCCATTCCCTGCACTGGCTTCCACCCCCCCTCTGCCATTCCCTGCACTGGCTTCCACCCCCCCTCTGCCATTCCCTGCACTGGCTTCCACCCCCCCTCTGCCATTCCCTGCACTGGCTTCCACCCCCCCTCTGCCATTCCCTGCACTGGCTTCCACCCCCCCTCTGCCATTCCCTGCACTGGCTTCCACCCCCCCTCTGCCATTCCCTGCACTGGCTTCCACCCCCCCTCTGCCATTCCCTGCACTGGCTTCCACCCCCCCTCTGCCATTCCCTGCACTGGCTTCCACCCCCCCTCTGCCATTCCCTGCACTGGCTTCCACCCCCCCTCTGCCATTCCCTGCACTGGCTTCCACCCCCCCTCTGCCATTCCCTGCACTGGCTTCCACCCCCCCTCTGCCATTCCCTGCACTGGCTTCCACCCCCCCTCTGCCATTCCCTGCACTGGCTTCCACCCCCCCTCTGCCATTCCCTGCACTGGCTTCCACCCCCCCTCTGCCATTCCCTGCACTGGCTTCCACCCCCCCTCTGCCATTCCCTGCACTGGCTTCCACCCCCCCTCTGCCATTCCCTGCACTGGCTTCCACCCCCCCTCTGCCATTCCCTGCACTGGCTTCCACCCCCCCTCTGCCATTCCCTGCACTGGCTTCCACCCCCCCTCTGCCATTCCCTGCACTGGCTTCCACCCCCCCTCTGCCATTCCCTGCACTGGCTTCCACCCCCCCTCTGCCATTCCCTGCACTGGCTTCCACCCCCCCTCTGCCATTCCCTGCACTGGCTTCCACCCCCCCTCTGCCATTCCCTGCACTGGCTTCCACCCCCCCTCTGCCATTCCCTGCACTGGCTTCCACCCCCCCTCTGCCATTCCCTGCACTGGCTTCCACCCCCCCTCTGCCATTCCCTGCACTGGCTTCCACCCCCCCTCTGCCATTCCCTGCACTGGCTTCCACCCCCCCTCTGCCATTCCCTGCACTGGCTTCCACCCCCCCTCTGCCATTCCCTGCACTGGCTTCCACCCCCCCTCTGCCATTCCCTGCACTGGCTTCCACCCCCCCTCTGCCATTCCCTGCACTGGCTTCCACCCCCCCTCTGCCATTCCCTGCACTGGCTTCCACCCCCCCTCTGCCATTCCCTGCACTGGCTTCCACCCCCCCTCTGCCATTCCCTGCACTGGCTTCCACCCCCCCTCTGCCATTCCCTGCACTGGCTTCCACCCCCCCTCTGCCATTCCCTGCACTGGCTTCCACCCCCCCTCTGCCATTCCCTGCACTGGCTTCCACCCCCCCTCTGCCATTCCCTGCACTGGCTTCCACCCCCCCTCTGCCATTCCCTGCACTGGCTTCCACCCCCCCTCTGCCATTCCCTGCACTGGCTTCCACCCCCCCTCTGCCATTCCCTGCACTGGCTTCCACCCCCCCTCTGCCATTCCCTGCACTGGCTTCCACCCCCCCTCTGCCATTCCCTGCACTGGCTTCCACCCCCCCTCTGCCATTCCCTGCACTGGCTTCCACCCCCCCTCTGCCATTCCCTGCACTGGCTTCCACCCCCCCTCTGCCATTCCCTGCACTGGCTTCCACCCCCCCTCTGCCATTCCCTGCACTGGCTTCCATCCCCCGCCCCCCTCTGCCAATCCCTCCACTGGCTTCCATCCCTCACCCCCCAATAGGAAACGCCTGGAAAGGTGCCACGCGGTCGTTGTTTTGCGCATGTTTTATGTGCGTTTGCCGCATAAACATCAATGTGTCGCAATCCGCCCACTTCGGACGCATGCAAAGTGTGCAAAGCCGCGTGGTGAAAACGTTCGCGTCGGGTTAATCAGCTTCCTTCCTGAGTCAGATAGGAACTTGTTACAGAGAGAGGTGTAAACACTGCGTCCGCATCCTTTCACTTCACGTCTGGAGATCGCTGAGAGGGAAGTAAGTAGAGCCGAGGAACGCACAACATTCCTCATTGTATGTATGATCGCGTCGTGTCTTTTTTTGCCGCGATGTTTGCGCTGCTGTGCGTTGTGTTATTGAACGTCTTCCTGCGATTCATGTCAATGCATGTTACCTGTGTATTGGAGGGCCTTTTATTTTAAATGGCCCCTTAACGCACTAAGGCCAGGCAGCCACCAATGGGACATGCGTTGTGATTCACCCCCAGCGCAGAGTTGAGGTACTTTGGAGGGAATAAGACGCTGGAGGGGAGGGAACACAGAAATGCATGCGTTGCGGTGCTCTGCGTTGCCAGAAATTACGCACGTCTGGTTTTGGGACATTTTGGCGCATTGAAAGCCCCTTCATTGTGTCGGCTGACTCAACACCTTGCCGCTGTGCGAATGGGCCCTCATTGAAGTGGGCGTGGTTTGTTCTAAATATGGGCGTGGCTTGACACATGCATGCGCGGTTTGTAATGAATTAGATATTTCATCCCGATTTTTGTTCAGGCACTTCCTGTTATAGGGTGACAATGCTCTGTCCTTGTTCAGGCACTTCCTGTTATAGGGTGACAATGCTCTGTCCTTGTTCAGACACTTCCTGTTCTAGGGTGACAACGCTCTGCCCTTGTTCAGGCACTTCCTGTTCTAGGGTGACAACGCTCTGCCCCTTGTTCAGGCACTTCCTGTTCTAGGGTGACAACGGTCTGTCCCTGTTCAGGCACTTCCTGTTCTAGGGTGACAATGCTCTGTCCTTGTTCAGGCACTTCCTGTTATAGGGTGGCAACGCTCTGTCCTTGTTCAGGAATTTCCTGTTCTAGGGTGACAACGCTCTGTCCTTGTTCAGGCACTTCTGGGTGACAACGCTCTGTCCTTGTTTAGTCACTTCCTGTTCTAGGGTGACCACACTCTGTCCTTGTTTAGTCACTTCCTGTTCTAGGGTGACAACGCTCTGCCCTTTTTCAGGCGCTTCCTGTTATAGGGTGACAACGCTCTGTCCTTGTCCAGGCGCTTCCTGTTATAGGGTGACAACGCTACGTCCTTGTTCAGGCGCTTCCTGTTATAGTGTGACAACGCTCTGTCCTTGTTCAGGCGCTTCCTGTTATAGGGTGACAACGCTCCGTCCTTGTTCAGGCCCTTCCTGTTATAGTGTTGACAACGCTCCGTCCTTGTTCAGAAATTTCCCGTTCTAGGGTGACAACGCTCAGGCCCTGTCCCCCAGCAAGAAATGGCTGCAAATAGACTGCGGGGGATCAGCAGCCCCCCGTGGTGGCACAGAGCAGGGGAATAGGTGATTTTATATGATGTCATCCAGTTCGGGTTTACATCTAGTCACGGGAAATGTCGGGTGGGGGAAATTACATCTTAGTACATTGTCTGAGAAAGGTCATGTGATGACTCACGGAAAGTTTTATTACCTGGGCTGAGATTGTAGGAAAAAACCTTCCGGCTTAGCGCACAATTAGTGGCGATTGGCTGCAGGATGTGGGATCCGTATGTGTGTGTGTGTTCCAAGATGGCGGCAGATGGAACTCTGACACAAAGGAGTCTATTTCTAAACAACGTGCAGGTCCCCGAATACATTGGGGTTCCGTGAACGTTCATTCTGTGCAGACAGAGGCAGAAACCAGGTGATCAGTGTTATCGGATAGGGAGAAGGAGTGTGAAGCAACAATTAACCTCCCATCATGTCCATGGCAGGCCCATGACGGTTCCATGAGAAGTCCATAGAATGTCCATGGCAGGTCCACTTAAGATCCGTGGAAGGTCCATGAAACGTCTATGACAGGTCCATGGAAAGTCCTTGGTCCAGGTACATGACGGTTCCATGAGAAGTCCATAGAATGTCCATGGCAGGTCCACTTAAGATCCGTGGAAGGTCCATGAAACGTCTATGACAGGTCCATGGAAAGTCCTTGGTCCAGGTACATGACGGTTCCATGAGAAGTCCATAGAATGTCCATGGCAGGTCCACTTAAGATCCGTGGAAGGTCCATGAAACGTCTATGACAGGTCCATGGAAAGTCCTTGGTCCAGGTAGCTTCCTGTTATAGGGTGACAACGCTCCGTCCTTGTTCAGGCCCTTCCTGTTATAGTGTTGACAACGCTCCGTCCTTGTTCAGAAATTTCCCGTTCTAGGGTGACAACGCTCAGGCCCTGTCCCCCAGCAAGAAATGGCTGCAAATAGACTGCGGGGGATCAGCAGCCCCCCGTGGTGGCACAGAGCAGGGGAATAGGTGATTTTATATGATGTCATCCAGTTCGGGTTTACATCTAGTCACGGGAAATGTCGGGTGGGGGAAATTACATCTTAGTACATTGTCTGAGAAAGGTCATGTGATGACTCACGGAAAGTTTTATTACCTGGGCTGAGATTGTAGGAAAAAACCTTCCGGCTTAGCGCACAATTAGTGGCGATTGGCTGCAGGATGTGGGATCCGTATGTGTGTGTGTGTTCCAAGATGGCGGCAGATGGAACTCTGACACAAAGGAGTCTATTTCTAAACAACGTGCAGGTCCCCGAATACATTGGGGTTCCGTGAACGTTCATTCTGTGCAGACAGAGGCAGAAACCAGGTGATCAGTGTTATCGGATAGGGAGAAGGAGTGTGAAGCAACAATTAACCTCCCATCATGTCCATGGCAGGCCCATGACGGTTCCATGAGAAGTCCATAGAATGTCCATGGCAGGTCCACTTAAGATCCGTGGAAGGTCCATGAAACGTCTATGACAGGTCCATGGAAAGTCCTTGGTCCAGGTACATGACGGTTCCATGAGAAGTCCATAGAATGTCCATGGCAGGTCGACTTAAGATCCGTGGAAGGTCCATGAAACGTCTATGACAGGTCCATGGAAAGTCCTTGGTCCAGGTCCATGACGGTTCCATGAGAAGTCCATAGAATGTCCATGGCAGGTCGACTTAAGATCCGTGGAAGGTCCATGAAACGTCTATGACAGGTCCATGGAAAGTCCTTGGTCCAGGTCCATGACGGTTCCATGAGAAGTCCATAGAATGTCCATGGCAGGTCGACTTAAGATCCGTGGAAGGTCCATGAAACGTCTATGACAGGTCCATGGAAAGTCCTTGGTCCAGGTCCATGACGGTTCCATGAGAAGTCCATAGAATGTCCATGGCAGGTCGACTTAAGGTCCATGGCAGGTCCATGGAAGGTCCATAGTAGATACATCAATGGTCCATGTCGGGTCCATGTTTTCTGCAGTTTTGTCTGTTTTATGGAAGGTCGGAGCATTTGCAATTTCTTCCAGTTTAAAAAAAAAAATTTTTTAGCATCAGTTCGGAGAAGTTAAAACGTGTGTAAAATACACAGAACACAAACTTACTTCCTGTTAGAATAGTTGTGTTACAATTAGGGATGTCCCGATGCCACTTTTTCAGGACCAAGTACATCCCCTCATGTACTTGCCGATACCAATTACCGATACTTTTTCTTAAAGGGACAGGTGACTTTAAATGATCCGTAGTACAACTACATGTTATGTACTATGGATCATGATTTAACCTATTCATGTTAGCAGTGGAGAATTGTAACTCTATTGCTGGAGTGTAGTGGAGGTGTGTGCTGTATATATGCACTACATATACATTACACACGTCCAGTACACTATAGCAATAGATTTACAGCCAGCCCC
>NW_017308685.1:28101-33256 GCF_000935625.1 Nanorana parkeri
TTAAAGGGACAGGTGACTTTAAATGATCCATAGTACAACTACATGTTATGTACTATGGATCATGATTTAACCTATTCATGTTAGCAGTGGAGAATTGTAACTCTATTGCTGGAGTGTAGTGGAGGTGTGTGCTGTATATATGCACTACATATACATTACACACGTCCAGTACACTATAGCAATAGATTTACAGCCAGCCCCGTCCCAGCCTCCCTTACTCACAGTTTCACTCCGATCCCCGTAGCCTCATGCGGTGCCTCTTGTAGTCGGCGCTGGGCAGGATCGCTGCATCGCCTCTCGGTGCTCAGCTTGTGGGAGGCGCTCACAATTCTGCCCTGCTAACATGAAGGGGTTAAATCATGATCCATAGTACGTATACAGCACACACGTCCAGTACACTGCAGTAATAGTTACAATTATCACCTGCTAACATGAAGGGGTTAAATCACGATCCATAGTACATATACAGCACACACGTCCAGTACACTGCAGTAATAGAGTTACAATTACCTCCTGCTAACATGAATGGGTTAAATCACGATCCATAGTACATATACAGCACACACGTCCAGTACACTGCAGTAATAGAGTTACAATTACCTCCTGCTAACATGAATGGGTTAAATCACGATCCATAGTACATATACAGCACACACGTCCAGTACACTGCAGTAATAGAGTTACAATTATCACCTGCTAACATGAAGGGGTTAAATCATGATCCATAGTACATATACAGCACACACGTCCCGTACACGGCAGTAATAGAGTTACAATTATGTCCTGCTAACATGAATGGGTTAAATCACGATCCATAGTACATATACAGCACACACGTCCAGTACACTGCAGTAATAGAGTTACAATTATCACCTGCTAACATGAATGGGTTAAATCACGATCCATAGTACATATACAGCACACACGTCCCGTACACTGCAGCAGTATATTTACAATTCTGCCCTGCTAACATGAATGGGTTAAATGATCCGTAGTGCATAATAGTACATAACATGTAGTTGTACTAGGGATCATTTAACACATTCATGTTAGCCGGTGATAATTGTAAATATACTGCTGCAGTGCATTCTACGTGTCCTGTATACGTACTACATATAGAATGCACCGCAGCAGTAGATTGTTCTTGTTCACACGAAAAACTAAGCCCGGGCCCCGTCTTACTCACTGTTGCCTCACGATTTCCCTCACGCGTGAGGACGTCGTCGGCGCTGAGCTGGAGAGGAGCGTCGCGTCACTGCTGCTGCGGTGGGCGGCGCTCCAGGTGGGGGTCCTAATTTAGGTGGGCGGCGCTCGCGGTAAGCAGCAGGGAGCAGCAGTGATGCGACGCTCGCGGTAAGTAAAAAATAAATAAATAAACGTAGCGCAAGCTTCGACGCTTTGTATCGGGGGGATTAGTACAAGTACTTGTCAAAATGCCCCTGTGTCCGTCCCGATGCTGGTACCGGTATCGGGACATCCCTAGTTACAATGGTTCAAATTGTTAATCTTCTGACCATCTAACCTCCTGTGTTCTCTGTGTCTGTGTCTTGTACATTGATACCAGTTCTCTGAGGACTCCAGAACATCTTCCCTCTATGTTATGAAGATAAAGAGCTCGGGAGGTGTTCTGTAGTCCTGTCCTAGGGTGGCAACCATGGCTCCCTCCATAGATACAGTACAGTGAGTGGCCATTGTCCCGCAAGGACAGGAGGTATGCGACGTGCAGGATCACAGGTGACAACAAAGGGAATGCAGCCGCCCCATCTAAGGACCGGTGATCTGCAATGTTTTTTGTCCTTGGATACAATATAACAAAATAGATTATAATCTGAATGTTACATTTCACCCTGAGTCAGTTATTCAAAGGAAATGTGTAACAATGTATAACGAGTTCCTTTTATTGATACAGGAAGAGGATTCGTGTCTCAGACCAAAATGTGGCCCCTGATTCTGGTAAGACTGAAGACATTTATGGAAGTTCCCAATTATCTGGATCACAGGATGACATACACAGGATATTTGGGGAGGTACAGAGGGCGGGTCTCGGGCTGGTTTCATTCTTACTCAAAAATGAAACTGTGTGGGAGGTTGATGTGCGGGACTTGCAGGGGAGGCCCGGGGACATGTCAGCGTGAGATACGTGTTTATGGTACAGAACAGGTATGCACTTATCGGATTGGGTTCACGTTGGGTGGGTCTTGGTATGCTGGACAGGAGGAGGTTCCCGACTGCTCAGTTGGAGCTTTGC
This sequence comes from Nanorana parkeri, assembly GCF_000935625.1. NCBI lineage: Eukaryota > Metazoa > Chordata > Amphibia > Anura > Dicroglossidae > Nanorana > Nanorana parkeri. The sequence goes on from NW_017308685.1 coordinate 30,350, forward strand.
CAAAATTTTTTTTAAAAATGTTTCTCCTTTTGAAAAATGCAAATTTGAGTGACCTGGAAGGTACGCTTTCACAGATCAGAGCATGTGTGGCGGTAAATGGGCCACATCGGCCTTCAAGCACTACGCTCAGGTGTGCTGCAGGGGGTCTGGGCAGGTATCCTCGTTGCCGGCCCACATTCACCCATGTGCTAGAAGGTCCAGGCCTCCTGAGCACCGTAGCCCTGATGCAGAGGCGTAACTAGTGACCTCAGGGCCCCGGTGCAAGCACCCATGAAGGGCCCCCCCCTCCCAGAGGAAAAAAAATTAGATACATTGTTTTAAAAAAAATTTACACAAAAAAAACCACTCTCCTCTTCCATGTCCCCATTACCTCCTCCTTCATTGCCCCAGCTCTCCTCTCCCTGACCCCACACTCTCCTCTTCCATGTCCCCATTACCTCCTCCTTCATTGCCCCAGCTCTCCTCTCCCTGACCCCACACTCTCCTCTTCCATGTCCCCATTACCTCCTCCTTCATTGCCCCAGCTCTCCTCTCCCTGACCCCACACTCTCCTCTTCCATGTCCCCATTACCTCCTCCTTCATTGCCCCAGCTCTCCTCTCCCTGACCCCACACTCTCCTCTTCCATGTCCCCATTACCTCCTCCTTCATTGCCCCAGCTCTCCTCTCCCTGACCCCACACTCTTAATTTAACCAATAAATAGACTTTAACCTTTTATTACCAAACAGAACCTCTGTTAACCATTAACAGACCACCATGCTTAGTCATCAAGACCTCAAGCAGCAATAACTTACACCAACCAAATTACTGTTTACCAACCACTGTCCACCCACAAAGTGGGCGACATTACCCCATAAAGATTGACCGCGACAAGGGAAAGTACAGTAAAGGGGGGTGTGGGCGGGGAAGCAGGTGGAAAGATCCAAAAGGAACTGTGAAGATAATCCAGAGGTGAGTCCAGCTGGCAGTTCTGAGGTAAATGCTGACCCCGCCCACTGACAGCAGTGACTATAGAGGTGAAAGGTTACTCTCATTGATCAGATATTTTCCCGCCAAAAGTCTGTCACCAATCCTGTGCTTAGCTGACTGAAGGTCTGCCCAGCAACTGAGGTAAATCTTCCTAGCAACAGCAGGCAGCTTGTCACCTGAAAGACAAAGCAGAAAGAACCAGCAAAGCCGCCCCAGGGAGACAGGTACATGACCGTCACTCCACACCTCTATTCAAATGTAATTCGTTTTGAAAAACACCTCGGTCATAGGGGCGACAATCCCATGGGGCCACTTTTCTTATATTGCTTCCGTGGCCCTAACAGGAGGAAGCGACCCCGGTACTGATATTAGTGGTTACCGGGATATTAAATATGCTGGTAATCAGCGGTTACTAGGGGCCCCGTCCTCCTGTCCTGGGCCCCTTCTAAGGCCCCGTTCACATATAGCGAATTGTCGCGCGATTTCCGCCGCGATATCGCGCATTTTTGCCGCGCGATATCGCGAGAAGTCGCCGGCCAATGTTATTCAATAGAGCTGTCTTAACTCCATGTCGCTCGTCGCGGTCGCAAGTCGCTTCTACCGGACCCTTTTTTCGGCGGATTTTGCGCGATTTTACTTTTTTTCTATGGAGCCCGACGGGGAAGGTCGCGCTACCGTCGCTGGATCGTCGCTGGAACGTCGCCCCGAAAGTCGCGCTATCCCGGCCGTGCGTATCCGCTGCAAAAGGTATGTCGCTATATGTGAACGGGGCCTAAGTGGCGGAACTCCAGGGCCCGGTCGCAGCTGCACCCTGGTAGTTTTCCTAAGGGTAACGGGAGAGGACACAAACCAGCGTCCTCCCGTCACCCAAAGCTCAGTATATAGGGAGCTACAGCTCGCGGTATACTGAGACCGCCGCAGCCGGGGCAGATCCCGACATTACTGTCTGGATCCGCCCAGCTGCGTGAGTGACAGCGGGCTCTGCCTATCTAGAGGCAGAGCCAGCTGTACCCTCCCCCGTCCGTTCCTTCAGTCAGCGCTGGAGGATCGTAGCGTGGAGGGGGGAGGAATCCCTGCGAGGAGTGGTGACTAATAGTCACGGTTCTCTGCAGGGAGATGATCGAGAAGTGAGCGAGCGACGGTATGTGTTCCCTCACTTCCCGATCTATTGAGCCGACGTGTGACAGTTTCATTGTCACAGGACGGCTAGAACTATGAGGACGAGTCATTTTCACTCACCTCATAGTTCTCATTTTAAGCTCTTAATAGTGCAGCTTGTTTCCTGTACACGGCGGATGGAAATAGTGCGAGTGTGTGTGTGGTTTCCCAGCCAGCATGCAAAAAACCCGCTAAGGTTAAAAACAGAGGTTTTAGATACACGTGTTCTGCAGAATATGTGAAAGCCGCACAGCCCGGGTGAAGGCTCCTCTGTGTAGTGCGGTCATAACTCTAAACTATGAGAGTCTCAATCTTGGATCACATGTAGCAAAAAGATAAAATTGGGTGCAGGTTATGAGTTGATGAGTGCGTTTGCCATTTGTTTTGCTTGACTGATTTGGTGCAAAGAGTTAGGACCGCACTATACACAGAGGGGCCTTGGCGCGGCTGTGCGGCTTTCACATCCTCTGCAGAAGAAGTGTAACTAAACCTCCGTTTCTATCCTTAGCGGTGAGACAAGTTTTTTTTTACATGCCGGCTGGCGAGTGTGCTGGGAAACATTTTGCTGTTGTACTTTATAAAGGAGAACTATGAGGGGGCTGATTGTCACTCATCCTCATAGTTCGAACCCTGAGGTGTGGCAATGAGACTGTCACAGGTCGGCTCAATAGATCGGGAAGTGAGGGAACGCATACCGTCGCTCGCTCACCTCTCGATCTATCCTTGCAGAGAGCGGTGACTGTCAGTCACGGCTCCCTGCAGGGATTTCCCCCCCCCCCC
>NW_017308685.1:33323-34439 GCF_000935625.1 Nanorana parkeri
CCCCCTCCCCGCTCCGATCCTCCAGCACAGACTGGCGGAACGGACGGGGGAGGGGGCGGGTACAGCTGGCTCTGCCTCTAGATAGGCAGAGCCAGCTGTCACTCACGCAGCTGGGCGGATCTCCACAGTAATTGTCGGGATCCGCCCCGGCTTCGGCGGTCTCAGTATACCGCGAGCTGTAGCCCCCTATATACTGAGCTTTGGGTGACGGGAGGACGCTAGTTTGTGTCCTCTCGTGACCTTGAGGAGAATTATGGGGAAAAACACTGACCCCGTAGTTCTCCTTTAAAACCCTTCCATGTGCACCGCACTTTACAGCTGGTTAGGAGTTGATGAGTGCGTTTGCCATTTGTTTTGCTTGTGTGTAGTTAGAGGGACCGAAGTGCAGTGTACACAGGGCTGTGACCAGGCGTGTATGGACAGTAGACACGTGCACTGGCAGAAAAATTTGTTTCGTTTCGTTCTGATTCGGATTTTGTGTTATTTCTTTTTCGGGATTCGGGTGTGAAAGTCAATTCGGATTCAAAATTCGGATTCGTACGAAATTCGTTAGCGGTAGTTCGTTCGGACGTTCGTTTCGTTTTTCGTTTCTTATTCGTTTCGTTCGTTGCAGCAAAGTGACATTAGAGAAGGAGAATTTCCCCCTCTCCCCCCTCAAATGTCACTTTGCTGCAACGAACGAAAATTTGTTTCGTTTCGTTCTGATTCGGATTTTGTGTTATTTCGTTTTCGGGATTCGGGTGTGAAAGTCAATTCGGATTAGGGGGGGGGGGGGCAGTGCCACAACGCAGCTTTTCCAAAGATGCGTTGCAAAGAAGGTGGAAATATGCATCTGGATGACTGAGATTTGCATCTCTACCTGTGACAGCCGTCAGTAGCTCGGGGTGGGATCACTGAGTGGAGCCCGATCAAACAATTTGCTAAGGGGCCCCCGTTGATTTGTAGTTACACCGCTGCTGATGGCTACACACAAACTTTTCCCTGACTCATTTCTGCCCTGCGTTTGTTTTAGCAGCAGGTGAGGACGAGCGCAGAGGGGCGGCAGCGGTGACCTTGTGGGGAAGTTGCGGGCGCCGGTGTAAGGTGGCCGGCGGCCGTACACGCTACGGTCCGCCG
>NW_017308685.1:34647-43008 GCF_000935625.1 Nanorana parkeri
TGATGGGGAGGGGGGGTTGGAGGCGCGGGGGGGGGGCGTATTGTGGAACCTGGCCTTGGGGCGCCAGGGGGAGTAAATCCGGCGCTGCCCCCATGGAGAATGGCAGACCTGCAGGCTGCATACAAGTGATCTCAGCGGCATCACCGGTATCACTTGTACAAAACAAGCGGCGGCTTCCCCCGCTGTACATTTAGCTCTGCTTGCCCAAAGCCGGGCTAAATGTAGAAAACAACTACCCGCCCGGCACCCGGAACTGCATGTCTCAGGCATCGGGAGATAGGAATTCCACACCTCTGCTGCCCCTCTACTCCCTGCTGCCCCAAGGCCGGGGCCTCGGTTGACCTTGTAAGATATACCGTGCCCTGGATGAATGACCTGTGAGAACCTTCACAGACCTACTTAGAAAAAAATATATTTAGAACATTCATTTTTGGCATTATTCACCCGAAATAAACATTCGCAGGTATTAGCCGGGTGAAGGGCCCTGCAAATTGTTTATAAAATTGTCTGGGTGTCACTGTACTGATCGCGGTGATTTTACTTTCTGTTGTAGGTGGTGTATGTAGATCTCCTTCTGGTGGGCTCGTCAGGTAAGTGGTGCTAACGGAACATTTCCAAATCCAATCCAATCTTCAGAACCCAACATGTGTATAGGTTCTAGACTTGTGCGCCGTCAAAAAAAATGAGTTTCGTTTCGGAATATCCGTTATTTCGTATTTCGTAATTCGTGTCCGAAACTCAATTCGGATTCGTACGAAATACGGATTTTCGTTAGTTTCGTCACATTTTCGTAACTTTACGAACATTCGTTACGATGAAGTTAAAAAGCAAAAATACCTTTGTTAATATTGGAGTCGATGGTAACGGAATTCCGTATTTCAGATTTAAAAAAAAAAAAAACTACCATCGACTCCAATATTAACGAAGGTATTTTTGCTTTTTAACTTCATCGTAACGAATGTTCGTAACGGAACGAAAATCAGTTAACGGAATTTCGTATTTCCTGCCTGTGTATTGTAATGCGACTCTCAGCAGCAGAAGAGAAAACCTCTGATTGGTCAACCAAACAGTCATTTTTTTTTTTTTTTTCCGAAATACGAAATTCCGTTAACGGATTTCGGATCCGAATTGCGTATTTCGGATAAAAAAAAAACAAAAATCTTGTCATGTTGTTCAACCTCAGTCACAGGGGTAATATTAGTTCCCGTTTCAACGAAATTCGGATCCGAAATTCGTTAACGGAATTTCGTATTTCGGATATAATTCGGAAACTGCCATTCGGATTTCGGATGCTTCCGAATCTACGAATTTCAGGAAATTCATACGAATTTTGATTCGTAACGAAACGAATCGCACATGTCCAATATGTTCTTTCTATTCGCTTCTTCCCATCGTGTCCCACCATTGGAGATAAAGCAGCGAGAATCACATGTTGTACATACTGGGGGGAATCTATCAAAACTGGAGCAGACAAAATCTGGAGCAGTTGCCCGTGGCAACCTTTACAGTTCTATCTGAACGTGGCAGAGTGTACAGTCGGATTGCTACACGTGTGGTCTATTCTCTCACGCTTGCAATAGCTAATTAACATGAACATATAACTCTGAATCAATCTGATACTTCCACTCTTTAATTACCCCTTCGAGCAACTGACACACATTGCTAGCACCCAGTGACCATAGTGGCCCTATGTGGTCTAGAGGGGCTACAGAGAGGGGGGAACCATGAGGGGTGAGCTGTCTGTCCACGTCTACTGCTTATAACTCGCCTCCCCACCAGCCCGCTGGGACCACTTGCCGCTGCGGTAGTTGGCTGCTCCTCCCCGGCTCTGACGTGTCACAAGATGAAGGGCAACCTGGGAGGAATCCCCTTGCTTGCCATGATGTAGCCGAGATCTGGTAAGTTCAGGGAGGAAGAGCAGAATTGTGCTGGGGGCCGCAATGACCCGGGGGGGATGGTGATTTGTGTGTGGAGGAGAAATTTGGGAGGGAAGGTGAGGACTCGTGCCGGGAGGAGAGATTTTGGGTGGGGTGAAGATGCTCTCACATGTGGCAGAGCAATTGAAGAATATTTTATGGCACATGGGACAGTGGCAGATACGTGCCATGCATACAGCACGTGGGCTCGGGTTTTCTTTACCGTGTCCCTTTACGCATCTTGCCCACACCCATTGTTCACTAAAATGTTTCTTCTTGGAGTGCTCCAAGGTGCGCCAGGTCCTAGCAGAGCCCCTGCTCTGTGGACTGAGCCTCTGATGGCTGCCCTAAGGGTCCAAAGCAGCCAATTTTGAGGGCTTCTAATTGGACACATTGACACCAATAAAACTTTTGGGGAGGGTTCTAATTGACCACCAATATAAGGGGGCATATTTCCTCCCTCCGACCATCAATGCAGGGGAATAGTTTTCCTTCTATTGGCCACCAGTGTAAGGGGGCATTCAAAACCATGTTTGTGGTGGTAGAAGACAATGCTGTGGCCCCGGGCCCCATGACTCTGGTAATTTGGATGATGTTCAATGACATTTTATTTTCTCTTTCTGTTTGGCGAGGGGGGCCCTATAAACATTTTGCTCTGGGGCCCTATAAACATTTTGCTACGGGGCCCTAAGATTACTAGTTGTGTACCTGCTGGTATTATAAATAAAGATGCTCATAAAATATTGATAATTCGTGTATTAAATGAAGATCACATCAAAGAAATTCAGAATGAGACATTGTATAGAATATTCATTGTTATCTCATATTTCCGCCTCCCCCCACAGATAACACTGAAGTGGTTGCTACCCTCTATAACACTGTCACCCTCCGGTGCTCATTTCCCTTCATACGGGGGTCAGAAGGCCTGTCGGTGGTCTGGGAGAAGAACGGCGGGGGAAGATGGATCGTACACAAGTTCATGAAGGGTCAGGACCAATTGGAGGATCAGGATATAAAATACAAGGAACGCACGCAATTGTCTAAAGACTTCTCAGAAGGGACGGTGGAGCTGACACTTCGAGGTGTCACCTTCAGTGATGAGGGGCCGTATTACTGCCGAGCCGTCAATGATAGAGGCCATGGGGACCAGAAAGTGCAATTAACCATAAACGGTAAGTTCCTCTCCACCCAGCCTATGCCCTGAAATACGCAGCTATTCTGACACTCCAGGTCACCAGCTCCATACTATGCAACCTGCAATGTTCCCACCCTGTTATAAGACCCGCGTCTTCACCCTTTGATGGGGAGCTGGACTTTCCTTACAAGGGCGGATATGGGCCATAAGCCGGACTTTTTTAGGGTGGCTATTCTAACATGAGCAATAAAAGCTCAGTTTTGGGTTCTAAGCTCTAACCCCAGAGGACCCTCTGTTCCCTTAAATGACCCTTTCCAGATGTCTTCAGGCCAGTCACGTGACATGCAAGGTTCTCCACCTCTCCGGACCTTATCCTGGTGGTGGACAGTCCTCAGAGATACAGAGATCGGCACTGAGGTGACAATGTTAGCTCCACTCTCTGCGTCATTACACCGTGAGTGCAGGCCCTGAAGGGGCAGCCCCATGATACCCCCGAACCCTCAGTATGCCCTCAGTCTTCCAGGATAAATGAAGGAAGACTGAGGGCAGCTAGCGGTGAAACGTAATTACTGCATATGACATCAGCACAGCTCCCTGCACTATTGTACTGTGAGCCCATGCTGATGTGATGACACACCCCCCCCCCCAGTGGGCGGGTCCATGACGCCCTGGGCTCACAGGAACTGGGCTGAATGATGCTGGTCATATAAGGACCAGCAGCTGGTGATGGAGAGAAGCTTCTGCATGGGACAGTGCTGGAGACATGTTGAGTAATGCCGTGAGCCTTTTCTTTTTGTTAAACCCCCGGGCAATGTATTTGTAGCGATAACTCCCCCCGCAGGGAGCCGCTGTTCGCCCGGTCCACATCTAGGTCGGTCTCAGGGGTTGATTTCCAGCTGCGCCCCATTAGCCCTAACCGCCCTCTTCTGTTGCCCATAAATTGATGTCCACTTTAGTAGTAGAATGCTAAGGAACAGTTTATTGAACATCTTCTTAGGGAGAGAGGGTATGGGCGGGGAGTTCTAGGTGTCTAGGGGTGACCATAAGAAGCTCCAGACTCACCGGACCTTGCAAGAGTAGTAATGCAGATCCACAATCTAGGAAAGGAACACTGACCATGCTCTGAAGTCCACATAGATCGAGGGCACTTCAAGAGCCTGTACTGGTCCTGGTTCTTCTCTTCTTTCCATCTCTCAGGCCTCCTCCATGTTGGAGGCCTCAGGAAAACCTCTTCCCTCACTTCAGCCCATGTCCGCCTCGGCCTAGCCCGGGGGGCAGGCTGAACAGGACCCAGCCCTAATCCATGGCTGGTCCAGGCGAGAGAGAGAGAGAGAGCACATGGCAGCTCCCACCAATATATGTACACTCTCCCAGCATGCACCACTGAATGTAAGAAGCCCAGTGGTTGGCTGCTGTACTGTACACACATTACAGTGTCTCCTATTGGCTGTCCCACAATATGACAGGGTCACACTCCACCCAGGGGGGGGGTACAGGCAAGGCTAGACACCTGGGATTAACCATATAATTGCCACTACAAATCCAGCCAGGCTGTCTACAGCCCCCGGCTATCACTAAATGCATAGTAGTCACATCACAGAAGGTGACGGGCGCTACATATTATTCCTACAAAATATAAAACGGAAGTGTAATGGTAACATTGTCTCTTTTATTTTTAGAATTAAATGCAGAGGAACCTATGGTTACCGTCGCTCACATTGATGGCAAAAAGCGTCTGAAGTGTATTGAAACTGGCGCGTTCCGGGTTCCCGAGGTCAGGTGGTACGACAGGGAGGGCAAGGATCTCTCTGCACATGTAACACATAACATAACTGTCCTCGGGGACGGCAGGATGAGGGTGGAATCCGTGCTTGACCTGGATGTGGAGACAAATGCACATTACTTCTGTCAAGTGAAAGAGGGGAGACTGAAGAGGACCGCCCGAGCTGTGATATCAGGTATTGTGACCCAACAAAGTCTCATGTGATGGGGGGGATCGCAGCAAAAAGCAGCCCAGAGGTGCAGCCAGAAGACCAGAACAGACTCAGCACTGGTGTTGCCAGTGCTGAGCACATAGATGCAAAACAGGAGAAAAGTCCTACAACTCCGAGTCACCAGCACACAACTCTGAGCAGCACTCATCAACAGTTTTCAGCAACTGTCAATTTCCAAGCATTAGAATTCCAGCATGCCAGGGAAACATAAGGCACCGTAGACCTTAGCCTGTTCCTTTCCCTTTAAAGGAGAACTATGAGGGGGGAGGGGGGGGGGGTTTTCACTCACCTCATAGTTCTAGCCGACCTGTGACAATGAGACTGTCACAGGTCGGCTCAGTAGATCCGGAGGTGAGCGAACACATACCGGCGTTCGCTCACCTCTCGATCCTGTCACGGCTCTCTGCCGTGACAGGGGAGGGGCTGGATTCCCCCCGCTCCGACCCGCAAGCGCTGACTGGCTGAACGGACGGGGCAGGGGGCGGGTACAGCTGGCTCTGCCTATAAATAGGCAGAGCCAGCTGTCACTCACGCAGCTGGGCGGATCCAGACACAATTGTCGGCTTCAGCTGCGGCGTCTCAGTATACCGCGAGCTGTAGCTCCCTATATACTGAGCCTAGGGTATATATACTGATATAGCTCCCTATATACTGAGCCTAGCCCCTCCCCTGTCACGGCAGAGAGAGAGGTGAGCGAACGCCGGTATGTGTTCCCTCACCTCCCGATCTACTGAGCCGACCTGTGACAGTCTCATTGTCACAGGTCGGCTAGAACTATAAGGTGAGTGAAAAGGCCCCCCCCCCCCCCCCCCACATCTGCCTTGTGACGCCACTGCAGTATGTATGTATGTATGTAAGTATGTATGTATATAAAGTGTTAGAGAGTTAGCTAGTACTACCAAGCAGCACACTATATAGTCTATATGAATATCAAAGGCTTTGCAGCTTATTACATTCAATCAGACCTTGAATGCTTATTTCAGATACATGAGCTACAGGGAATTCGGTCGAAACTATTGCTTTTATCTTTATTTGTATTTGGAAAACTATAAGGTGAGTGAAAAGCCCCCCCTCCCCCCTCATAGTTCTCCTTTAACTCCTCAATACACTTCCCCAGTGATGATCAGGCCCAATCTGCTGGTGTTTAGATTGTTGTCCACCAATCACATTGTGTCCATCCCAATCTGAGGTATTAAGGGGAACGCTGTCCACCAATCACATTGTGTCCATCCTAATCTGAGGTATTAAGGGGAACGCTGTCCACCAATCACATTGTGTCCATCCCAATCTGAGGTATTAAGGGGAACGCTATCCACCGATCACATTATGACCCTTGCACCAGCTCAGTGAAGTTGTAGCTTGGGGAGCAGACTTGATCATCTGAGTATATACTATATACAGAGAATTACATTGTCATCCTTCTACATATACTACATTTAGAGCCTCATCCAGAAGGCTCCGTCCTAGGAATCGGCAGGGGAAGGGTTTGCAGGCCGGAGTGTAGAGCAGAACATTGCCATCCATTGCTCCTTCATGAGGCCTGAAGTCCCATATCTCCGAGTCATATTATTAATAATGAGAAGCGTTCACAAGAAACATTGTTTCAGATTGATCTCAGGTGTGGATACAAAGTACCAATGAAGGGATCTCATGGCTGCGGCGTGTCCTCACTACTCGGGGACATCAAAGACCGATCCGTGTGCTGGATATAGAATAGCTGACAATGAGACGCCGCGCATGGAATAGAAGAGAGGAAGATTTTCACAACGTTTCCTATTATATCCGTTGTGAACGCGCACCCCCCGCCCCGCCGCCCCCACCCTCCTTCCCGCGTGATACTTCAACACATAACAACATAGATTCGCATAAAACCACTTCCTGTTTATACCTTGAAGGGTAAAGTGACACTAGACTTTGGAGTTAAATCTTAATAATACATTCCGGAACCTTCACTATGAATAACAATGTATCTTATTTGTGTATCACTCGGCTGCAGATCCTCCAATCATCTCTGACACTGTCCTTCCTTCTGGAGGGTGACTACGTCTGTTCCCCATGCTCCCTGTGTGTGTTGTAGAGTAGTCACCGCTCCAAGCCCCCCCCCAAAAAAAAGATGGACTACAATCTCAATACAAATCAGTAAACTAAACATGAGATTGTAGTCCATCCCGGGGGTGGGAAGAGCTTGGAGCGGTGACTACTTTACAACACACAGGGACCACGGGGAACAAAAGTAGCTTCCTCCTGCCTGCAGCAATCTGATCACTGAGGGACCACGGGCAACAAAAGTAGCTTCCTCCTGCCTGCAGCAGACTGATCACTGGGGGAGGGGAGACTGAGGGAAATGCTTCCTCCTGCCTGCAGCAGACTGATCACTGGGGGAGGGGAGACTGAGGGAAATGCTTCCTCCTGCCTGCAGCAGACTGATCACTAGGGGAGGGGAGACTGTGGAAACGCTTCCTCCTGCCTGCAGCAGACTGATCACTGGGGGAGTGGAGACTGAGGGCTGTCAGCAGACTGGTGATGTCATCTTGTGATGCTTTTGCAGGTTTGAATGGTGTGAAATCTTATTCTCCCATTTCAGCAGCCAATGCAGGTCCTCCCCCTGTCAGCCTGATCTGAAGTTTCAGGTTGTGGGATAACTGAAGGAGGTCTATAAAAGTTTTGAACATTTTAGCAAATATATATATACATTATATGGGCAGAATCAATCAGGAGAACACCGCAGGGTGACAAAGCTGCTCCTCCGTAGATGCAGTACAATGAGCGTTGTCACCCGAGGACAGGAAGCATGTTACTGGCACGATCACCAGGTGAAATATTAAAGGTCTTCTACATCAGTGGCAAGGACCAGTGGCGTAACTATAGCCATAGCAGGCGGCCTGGGCTCCTGCTATGGGGCCCGGGGGTCGGAAGGGGCCCCATTAGGTTGAGACAAATGAAACATAGAAGAGAACACCGAGCTGTCTCCTGTAATGTCTAAGTGTAGGAAAGCCAATGTCAGATGCACAAGAGGAATCCTTGTGTGATTATCCACAGCTCAGAGAGGGGCCCCCCCTCATCACATTTGTGCTACGGGGCCCCATGATCTGTAGTTACGCCCCTGGAAAGTTGCCCCCCCCCCCCAATAGAGGGTGAAGGTGACACCATCCTCCTCCTGGACAGATCTCCCAAAATGTTAAGGAGCCCAAATCTGGTGAGAAGATGATCCTGAGCTTCTGTGTCTTCTCCTGACATTTGGGCTCCTCAACATTCCCAGGGATCCTACCGGCAGGATGATGATGATGTCACCTCCTGTGCTGAGAGTGGTTGGGGA
>NW_017308685.1:43065-53821 GCF_000935625.1 Nanorana parkeri
GGAGAGGTGTGTACATATCCCCCCCCCCCCCCCCCACAGGTACTTTTATGCAGCATTTTGTGGAGATGAGGGGGGTTGGAGGCACCTTGAATGATCGGACCTTGCCAATGAGGTGGAAGGTCCTCCTCTTTGTTGCCAATCATTCGTGTAGGACGTTCCCATTGGTTCCTCTACCTTCTGCCTGGAGGTCAGAGAGTGAGATCACCGGGACGCGCGTACCAGGGTCATGGTAGTAAATAGGCAACAAAGACTTGGTGAATGCCATCGGATCCTGAAGAACGGATTGGGCAGATTTTACCAAATTGATTTATGTTGTATCTCTTCTCGTATATGGAGAACGTCTGGGTGAGGAGGAGACTCTGACCACTCTGTTTTGTCTTACAGATGGAGAGCCGGTGACCGTCACTGACACCAACCTTCCAGAGTGAGCACCAGGGGGGGGGTCGTTGTCCTCTGTGTGCCAAGGTCTCTGGTGCGTGCCATGACAGCCAGCTCAAGTCTCGTCCATCTTCAGCCTTGTGAGCTTCTGATACCTGCTGCCAGACGCTTCACACCTCCCGGAATGACTTCCGGATAGAACTTTCCCTCCTCCTCCCAGTTCCTAAAAGACCCAACTTCCTCATCAGCCTCCTTTACACCTTATAGCGCTCCAATGTTCCTACATGAAAAGTTGGCCGTCTCCTTGCAGCTGGCCCCCTGATGACACTCATGCACTTCGGCAAGCGGTCACGGGGCCGGATGGAAGAGCCAGAAAGGGACAGCCACCCCCCTTGATGAGGTGCAGCAGTGCTTGTTCTGGTGATCTCAGGAGGCTTCAGTGTGGTCTACGGTGCCTGTGAAGAGAATGGAACATAATTCTCACTTATATGAGAATCCCAGAAGTGCCGGGAGGGGCCCCAATGCTGGGAGGGGCCCTAAGAGAGAGAAAAAAGGTATTTGGGGAGGGGGAAAAATTAAATATCCAATTATTGAGAAGAGGGGGGGAGTGTAGGAGGTCAATTAGGTAAGGTGGGTGGGAGGAGCGCAGGTCAGCTGCAGTATTTTAGCATGAGGCTTTCACATTGATAGTGCTGCGTGCTTGATATTGTACCATCGCCCTCTAGTGGTTCTCTCTGACATAGAAACACACCGATAAGATGTATTCCCTTTATAGCAATCAGGGTTACAGGTAAAACGCTCCACATTCCCTACAGGTAACCACGATCGAACCCGCCCACGTGCTGCAGCTATCGATATGTATTATCGATCTTGTGAACTCGGCTGTTCTTTCCCCAGACTGTCACAGCGAACTCTCACCACTAGGTGTCACTGTAGTCTCCCCGACCAATGTTGGGGGTTTGTACCGGGACGCCAGAGTCCTAGGAGGCGGAGCATCCAGTCCCCACCCTTGCCTCTCACAAGAAGAGGGATAGATTTGGCTGTTCCTTCCCCCAAGGAGCCACAAAGGAGAAATCGCAGAATTTTCAGCAATCCGCCACTAAAGTTTTTATGCCAGACGTGGCTCTGCGCTTATTTTATATCGCCGTCATTGTCACCGGCTTCCCGAACGGGTTTCTTGGTGTTGCACTTTGTTTGTATATTTCGTTACTCTGAGGAATTGTTTATATCTCAGCTTTGTATAATGTGTTTTCCTGCTGAGCTCAGGACGACCTTTTACATGTATATGATATTACTTCAAATAAACCAAAAACGAACTCATCTGGTATCACTTATCATAAGACGCGCGGACCTGTCCTCAGACGCGCGGGCCTGCCCTCAGACGCGCGGGCCTGTCCTCAGACGCGCGGGCCTGTCCTCAGACGCGCGGGCCTAGCCTCAGACGCGCGGGCCTAGCCTCAGACGCGCGGGCCTGTCCTCAGACGCGCTGACCTGTCCTCAGACGCGCGGGCCTGTCCTCAGACGCGCGGACCTGTCCTCAGACGCGCGGGCCTGTCCTCAGACGCGCGGGCCTAGCCTCAGACGCGCGGGCCTAGCCTCAGACGCGCGGGCCTGTCCTCAGACGCGCTGACCTGTCCTCAGACGCGCGGGCCTGTCCTCAGACGCGCGGGCCTGTCCTCAGACGCGCGGACCTGCCCTCAGACGCGCGGACCTGCCCTCAGACGCGCGGACCTGCCCTCAGACGCGCGGACCTGCCCTCAGACGCACGGACCTGTCCTCAGACGCGCGGGCCTGTCCTCAGACGCGCTGACCTGTCCTCAGACCTCAGGGTAGAATCATCCAGAAGGGGAATGGACGGACTGTATCTAAGGTGACCCTCTGCTGATTGTCAGGTCGTGGATGATAAAGGAGAGACATCCTCTCACTTCCTGCCCTACTGAAGTGACAGGAAGTGAAGGGATTAGTTGAAGATGAATAAAGATTGTTAGGAAGTGTCTTTGAATAATCTTTATTTGGAGGGAAGAAATTAACAAGGAGATCACTGAGCCCCCGGCTGTACATACTCTGCAGGGTGACAATGCAGTGGGATCGCCTGCGGAAAACTCTTTTAGCTCCGTGACCCCCTTCCAATGTCCCCCATTTATTTCTGGATCGGGGACACAAACATGCGGGTATCCTGCAGAGCCGACGTGTCCAGACAATGTGGAGAGACAACCGGACACACAAGAGTGAAGAAATTAGATTTATTAAGAACACAAGTGACAAGCAACATAAACACAGCACCATGTGTGAATCTTGGGTGAAAAGATAAATGTGCATGGTTTATACCCAATCGGGTTACTTATAAACCATATATATATATATTAGGAATTAACCCAATTCGGTATATACTGTACACATTTATCAATTTTTTTCACGCAAGATTCAGATTCACACATTTTTCTAAATGACTCTTCTGGAAAAGTAGGTGAATCTTCAGAGAATAAGTGACTCTGAAAGAATATTCGGGTGAACATGAGTGAATCTTGGCCAAAAAAAAAGATAACCTTCACATTTCCTACACTCCTGTGACAGTATAGAACACCCCTGAGTGTGACAGAGCCGATCATTCCCCGGGCAGAATGAAAGCACGAGCGCCGCCACTGCCAATCAGCAAATAAGCGAAGTGACGCCATCTTGTTGTAGTCCTCTAGTGTGGGACTCGTTTTTGAAAAGGGAACCGCACGCCCAATATGGCTACTCGGGGAGGAGACTGAAATAAGCGAGTGATAGCGCTCTAGTGATGGACATTCTCTGCCTGCTGATTGGCCCAAAACGGCGATTACGTCAGTGATTTCCTGGCGTATGCTGGGGCTGCGGTCTATGTCATTGGTCAGTAGCCCCGCTCGATGCTGCGCCCTCCATGCATGACGGATCGATTTTTTAAAAACAGTGACGAGATTGTGCGCGGAGCTGCGATAGGCTGGCGGAAACGTGACGTCAGAGCCCAGGGGCTTTCACGCTATCCCATTGGCTGAGAAGTTTTTTCGCTCACCCGGCTGGTTCGGAATAGGTGAGTGAGGGGAGAGGGTGATGTCCGCTGGAGGAGCGCCGGGCCCCGGTGTGACCCGGTTAAGGACCGACATTCCTCCCAATAAATACACTGTGGTTGGGGGATCGTCACATTCACCCACACCTCCTCCATATACAGAACAGTGAGGGGAATTCATCAAAACTGGAGCAGTCGCCCTTGGCAACCAATCAGCGTCTTTGTTTCTTGTTCAAAGTTAGAATGAAGAAAGAAGCTGATTGGTTGCCATGGGCGACTGCTCCAGATTTTCTCTGCTCTAGTTTTGATAAATTCCCCTCACTGTGTATTCATTAAAATGAATCCCGAGACACCATTTCCACCAGATGACAGAAGTGATCGATTCACCACCAGTGAATCTTTGGTGAAAGTCTCATTTACTACAATATAATGCCTCCCCTTTGCCTCCTATAGAATCTGGAATAAGTGTCACCGGAAAGAGTGTCCCCATATGAATAATTCCCCCTTCTTCCTGTCCCGGGGGATCTTCCCGTCACTTTGTCCTTGTTTTGGTTCTGGATACATTGTAACGTTTTTCAATCACCGGGTTTCCTCTGTCACATTGTTACCCTAAGCTCCTCCTCCTTTAGAACTAGGACCCTCCCACATGTCCCATCCGGAGTGTCTCAGTGGTCAATACGGACACTCTGATTGGACGACGGGTGGGTAGGCGGGGTTTTTGGGGAACACTTATGTTCATCCAGAACAAATATTGATACAATACCCCATCCCCCCGCTGATGATCAATGACAACTTCTGCCATCCTGTCGCCTATCCAGATTCCAGGCCGCCTGTGTAGACCGAACGTCATCCGCCATCTTCTACCCGCAGCCACGCAATGGAGAAACTGCGCTGCCCGGAGCACGGTGAGCTCATACGATGGAAGTCTGTCTGTCCGATGGCGGCGTCCTCACGTCCGTCCTCCTGATCTCCTCCATTTCTCCTCCGCAGGCTGTCTGTGTTTCCTGAAGACCGGCACCCGGGATGGACCCAGCAAGGGGAGGAGCTTTTATATCTGCTCAGCCAATCGCATCGCACCGTGCCCGTTCACCCAGCCCGCCAAGTACGTATAGAATCGCAGCTGACGCATCATTTAATGGTTGTCACCGGGAGGAGGAAGGAAGGAAGATCTCCCAATGGTGACACCTGTCTGAGGGGTGTGAGCCTTGGGGTCAGGTCACACAAGTGATGGAGAGAGGCTCAGCCCACTTATTTCCACGTGGCTCAGTGAGCAAGGCATCCGTCCTTCGGTGGCTGGATGAGCAAGATGTTGATCCCTCATTGCCAACTTGCATTCTCTAGCAAGGGGGGTGACACAGAGCTCATCCAGCCACCCAGGGAGTGACACGGAGCTCACATACCCCCTCACAGGGGTCATGGGGGGTCACCGGAGACAGAGGAGTCTGTAGAGACACAGGTAAGATGTAGCGGGGGGCTCGGCTTTGACACAGTGACGCATTGCTTGTATGCCCCCGCAATGCATCACACGGTCCTTTAAACGCACGCCAATCAGGAGAAGTGAAGCCAATAGGACGTGGTGATGGGAGAAGTCCTGCTGGTGGCTGCGGGGGGGGAGGGGGTGTCCCCCTTTCTAATGACTTTATAACCTTCCGGTGTCGTCTTTGTTTTCAGCCTTCCTCCATCGTTCTGTCTGCTGCATGAAGAACATCAGGTGGAGCTGCAGTCGCTGGTGAAGCAGGACTCCGGAGGTTACAGGTCAGGCAGCCATATTGTCTCTGTGTCCCGCTGCTGGAGAGCCCCCCGTCCACCCAGAGCAGTATACAAAGTGCCGCCGGTCACGGGTCCGGGCGCCTGCACGCCGGCGGGGAGGGGGAGGGTGACCCAGATTTGTCTCTATTGTCCTCCAATATTACTGGGTAATGTATAGTAAGGATGGGGGTGCAGCCAAGTGTGGGGAGCCCGGGGTGTCAGTGATGGAGCCTCTGCACCGTTCGGTGGGGCCTCGGCCTGACACAGATATACATATAAGGAGCACTGACCCTCGTCTGACACCTCCCCGCTGTCAGCCGTCTGTCACCTGTAACACGGGACTCTGCATGCGGACAGTTTTTGGCCCGGCGGGATCGGCATTCCTGTGATGTAGAAATATTATGCGTTCGGAAGAAATCTCGCCAAACAACACCGCGAAGAGGCAAAGTGCATGCCGCACCGCGTCCCATTTTCATAGGTGGCGTGGGGAACAGCGCGCCCCCTTCCGCCCACCGCTGTTTGACCGCACTGATTAGGAGACTAAGCTCATTGGTTTTAAGTGACAACACGAGCCTCTGGCGCCAGGCGCTTGTCCGAGACGAGCGCCATCACAATGCATGTCGGGGCAGAGGAGCGTCCGAGGGGTTGCCTAGCGACGAGCACACCGAGTGAAAGACCGGCACGCTCACAGCAGAGGGAGGAAAGCAGCGCGGCTCTGCCTGTGCTTCACACTCCTACAAGGGGATGAGGTCTGTCAGCTTCCGTGGAGCACAGAGCTTGTTCATATCAACACCAGAGGTAGACTAGACCAGCGCTGATGACATCGGCATGCCCATGACGTGCCGCAACAGCAGAGGAGGTGGGGCCACAGAGCAAATAGGATCAGCTATAGGCCGGGGAGGATTGGCCGAGATAAAGAATGGATCGCCGCGCAACCGTACAGAGTTTCTCTTTGACATTCAGAGATGAGTATTCCGTACCTGGATGGTGACCAAGCTGGGAAGGGGGCTACCCGTGCGCCTCCGGGGGTAATGACGGGGGATGTGAAGACGTGGAGGAGCGCAGGTGCTGGTACTGATTTCTAGGGACACAGGACCAGGGTGACACCGGGGACCCCTCGATTACTGGAGCAATGGCAGCTGTGTAGGGGGGGAAACACCGGTCCGATGGGGGGGGGGCCAGAGAAGCGGAGGTACCAAGCAAAAGGTGGATATCCAGGAGCAGAGTCAGGTTCCAAGCCACACACGGGAAAGCAGAATCTCCAAGCAGCGAATGATAGGTCAGAAGAGAGGTCAAGGGTCATGTATGGAAGAGCAGAGAGTCAAGGTACCAAATCAGAAGGAGGAAGGCGGAGGCGGAGTCAAAGGTCAAAAGCCAGAAATCGTACACAGGGGAGCAGATTCACAGGAACAAAATGACGACCACTCAGCAAACTTACTCATGGCCCCCGTCTGTGTAAATAAAGTGAGCGCGCCCGCTAATTAGCGTGTCAGTGCGCTAATGTGCGTGCGCCCATATGTAATTTGCAAATGTGCACTCCGGTGCTTGCATGCCTATGCACCAGTGCGCATTTGCCCAAAACCTTCAGCACAGGATTGCGCACAGATGCGCGCGGAGGTCTTTGAGCCGGTGTTCTATCGAGAGCTCCAACTCGTCGAAATCTCCAACTACCTCACTGGCGGGTACTTTGCAAGTTGCAGATTTGGACCAGACGGCGTTAGACTGCAAAACACAAAGACGGGCGGAGCTTCTGTACGGCTGCCTTTTAACAATATTCAGCAGGTGGCAAACTCGACGAGTTTTCTGAAAACGCTACGCGCGCATGCGCGCCGCAACTGTACAGAGCTCCCGTCTTTCTGAGCACCGGAAGTGAGGTAGTTGGAGATCTCGATGAGTTGGAGCTTTCGATAGAACACCGGAACTGGTTTGCTGCCAAGCCTCTTACAATAAGTATTTCTACATTGGTCAACAGACCAGCAGCTAAGATGTAATGGCTCAGAAGACTTTTATAGGGGGGGCACCCAGCAGCGGTTTGTCATGTCATCCGCAGTATTGAAGTATTCCTGACCGGCGTGATCGCTCTCTCTGCAGGTTGTATTACCGCTGCACCAAGAGCAAGAGCGACGGCAAGAAGTATTGTGGGAACATTCCATGGCAGGTAATGTAGCTAGTGCTGGATGGGTTCTATCACTGGCACGGTATATGTGGCTGTTATTGTGGATATGAGCCAGTCTCTGATAAAGTCTTTTCTCTGCTCCTCCTCCGTCTCGTGTCTTCTTCTCCTCCGTCTCGTGTCTTCTCCTCCTCCGTCTCGTGTCTTCTTCTCCTCCGTCTCGTGTCTTCTCCTCCTCCGTCTCGTGTCTCCTCCTCCTCCGTCTCGTGTCTCCTCCTCCTCCGTCTCGTGTCTTCTCCGTCTCGTGTCTTCTCCTCCTCCGTCTCGTGTCTTCTCCTCCTCCGTCTCGTGTCTTCTCCTCCTCCGTCTCGTGTCTTCTCCTCCTCCGTCTCGTGTCTTCTCCTCCTCCGTCTCGTGTCTTCTCCTCCTCCGTCTCGTGTCTTCTCCTCCTCCGTCTCGTGTCTTCTCCTCCTCCGTCTCGTGTCTTCTCCTCCTCCGTCTCGTGTCTTCTCCTCCTCCGTCTCGTGTCTTCTCCTCCTCCGTCTCGTGTCTTCTCCTCCTCCGTCTCGTGTCTTCTCCTCCTCCGTCTCGTGTCTTCTCCTCCTCCGTCTCGTGTCTTCTCCTCCTCCGTCTCGTGTCTTCTCCTCCTCCGTCTCGTGTCTTCTCCTCCTCCGTCTCGTGTCTTCTCCTCCTCCGTCTCGTGTCTTCTCCTCCTCCGTCTCGTGTCTTCTCCTCCTCCGTCTCGTGTCTTCTCCTCCTCCGTCTCGTGTCTTCTCCTCCTCCGTCTCGTGTCTTCTCCTCCTCCGTCTCGTGTCTTCTCCTCCTCCGTCTCGTGTCTTCTCCTCCTCCGTCTCGTGTCTTCTCCTCCTCCGTCTCGTGTCTTCTCCTCCTCCGTCTCGTGTCTTCTCCTCCTCCGTCTCGTGTCTTCTCCTCCTCCGTCTCGTGTCTTCTCCTCCTCCGTCTCGTGTCTTCTCCTCCTCCGTCTCGTGTCTTCTCCTCCTCCGTCTCGTGTCTTCTCCTCCTCCGTCTCGTGTCTTCTCCTCCTCCGTCTCGTGTCTTCTCCTCCTCCGTCTCGTGTCTTCTCCTCCTCCGTCTCGTGTCTTCTCCTCCTCCGTCTCGTGTCTTCTCCTCCTCCGTCTCGTGTCTTCTCCTCCTCCGTCTCGTGTCTTCTCCTCCTCCGTCTCGTGTCTTCTCCTCCTCCGTCTCGTGTCTTCTCCTCCTCCGTCTCGTGTCTTCTCCTCCTCCGTCTCGTGTCTTCTCCTCCTCCGTCTCGTGTCTTCTCCTCCTCCGTCTCGTGTCTTCTCCTCCTCCGTCTCGTGTCTTCTCCTCCTCCGTCTCATGTTCTCTGTCTCTCTCCCTCCGCTATTCTCTTCATCAGGAAGTGCGGCAGAAGCTGGTTCACAGGTCCGCGCTCGTGTTGGAAAATACTGATAAAACTCAGAGGAATCCCTTTAGAGTCATCAATGAGGGTCCCAGACATGGAACGTGGAAAGAGATCAGCGAGGACAACAATCACAAGAGGGAGGGCGTGAGATCCCAGGGTGAGGACAGGAGGCCTAGTGATGAGGAGAGGAAGACCAAAAATGGGAGATCGGATCAGGAGGAGAAGCAGCATAGTGATAGGAAGGATCGGGACACAGCTCCTAGTGATAGGAGGGATCGGGACACAACTCCTAGTGATGGGAAGGGTGAGGACACAGCTCCTAGTGATAGGAGGGATCGGGACACAGCTCATAGTGATAGGAGGGATCGGGACACAGCTCCTAGTGATAGGAAGGATCGGGACACAGCTCCTAGTGATAGGAGGGATCGGGACACGGCTCATAGTGATAGGAAGGATCGGGACACAGCTCATAGGGATAGGAAGGATCGGGACACGGCTCATAGTGATAGGAAGGATCGGGACACAGCTCATAGGGATAGGAAGGATCGGGATACAACTCCTAGTGATGGGAAGGATCGGGATACAACTTCTAGTGATAGGAGGGATCGGGATACAACTCCTAGTGATAGGAAGGATCGGGACACAGCTCCTAGTGATAGGGGGTCTGATAAGGAAAAGAACAGAGAGGGTGAAAGACAGAGTAATGAGAAGGTGGGTCCAGAGAGGAAGATCAGTGATGGTCAGGAGAAGAGACAGAGCAGAGACAGGAAATGTGATCAGGAAAAGATTGGTAGCAGTGGAAAGTCTGATCAGAAGGTGACTACGGATAGGAAGTCTGATCGAGGGAGGCAGTCTGATAAATGCCCGGCTCAGCAGGTAGAGCAGAGTTTGAAGATGAGTTCCCCTCTTGAGAAGAATTCAGACATTTTGGTAAACAGGAGCCCGGAAGAAGAGCCCGCCTCCTTTCAGATGTGGCGGGGGGAGGCGCTGCCATCTGGGTTGAAGATAAAGAAGAAGGAGGTTCAGCACAGGGAAGAAGGGACCCGTCATCCTGAGTCTGAAAGTAAAGTTCAGAGTCATACACCAGGTGACGAGAGGAAGAAACCTTCTGATTGCCGGACAGAATCGGGTCACCAGGAACCCGCGTTCTGTAAAGACTATGGTGTTCGGCCTCATCACAAAGAGGCCCGGTTACCAGCAGAGGCTGATGATGAGGCTGAGCCATCCAGGTTGCGTTCTGATGATGGGAAGGGCAAGGAGGAACAGGAGATCGGTGAGGACGCTGATGAAGATGATATCGTATTTGTGAGCTCTCAGTCTGGAAAGGATCAAGCAGCTGCAATAAGGACATCAGGGGGAGGAAAGCAAAGGACCATCACCTCCTTCCCAGGATTCATCCCGCAGACCGGGACTCAGAACTCCACCGGCCTCCGCTCAATGTTCACAGCTCAGCTCCAGCAGAAGAAGGTGAGTGACGCCCCCACTGGAGCCATGGTGCTACAGCCTCGGCTTACAAAGATTGTGTATTCCTCCTTAAAGAGACATTCTTCCCATAATGTGCTTGAATAAAAGGGGTCTGGAGAGAACGGTGACCTCACCCCTTCCATTATGTGACCGCGCTCAGGTCTAGCGGCTGGCCTCTCCGGTGACTGAACAGGTAGCAACCTGCTGCGAACACTTCCAGGTTCTCTGGTATAGGAGCAGATCAGGGACTCTTTGTTCCCGATCAGCTCAGGCACAGTGCAGGGGATGGCTTTGGGGTCGAGACCCCCTTATGGCTCCATAAAGAGAATCGGTCACTGTACAATACTGTCATAAGAGGGAATTCCAGCCCCTACGCTAACCCACCCTTCCCAGACCTCCTAAACTAACGTACACTTAAAGTGCAGCTTACTCACCTCGGTAAGACCCGCTCATAGAGGCGAAGCCTTCAGACACTGGAGACCCTCGGAACAGTGCCCTATAAAAGTCTATGAGGGTCCTCTGTACAGACACAGCCAGTGGTGGAGAGGAAGAGGAGAAGATGGCTGCAGTTGTCTTCTGAGGTAAGTAAGCCTGTGACCGCCCCCCACCGCACAATGTGCTCCCCCCCCCACCGCACTAT
>NW_017308685.1:53884-55209 GCF_000935625.1 Nanorana parkeri
CCCCCTGCAGGATGTCCAGGGACACAGCAGTCATGTAATGACCGGAAGGTGGAGTTGAAGCACGTGGCAGGGGCTCTTCTGCTCATCATAGCACCTCCCATACGTAACTCCTTCTCTGCTCTTCTCCCCTCCGTTTATTTTCAGGCCGTTTTGGCTTCTGTCAATCTGAAGTTGCTCCCCGACCAGGGGGAGAGGCTGCGTAAACAGGTCCTGGAGCTGGAGGATGCTCTGGAGTCTATGTCTTTATCTCCGGAGAGCACACAGCAGCAACAAGGTAACACCCTTCATCGGGCCCGTGGCTTTGATGCCCCATCCAGCACCAGGGGAGGAGTTTTTGGTCAGGATGTGGTGTCAGAGGGGGTGGATATCTGGGGTCAGGCCATGGGGGGGAGGGGGTCTGTGGTCAGGGCATGTGTGTTTGTGCCGGGGGCGGGGGGGGTATATGGTCCGGCTGTGTGGTTGGTGGGGGTGGTTGAATCTGTCCTTCGGCTATTTGTGAGGGGAGGGTCTGTGGTCAGGCTGTGGGGGTGGCAGGGGCAGAGTCTGGAGTCACCTGTCACCAGGACATTTCTGCATCTGGAACACAGGAATAAAAACTTTCACCAAAAATTAGAAAAACATTTTCTGGAACCAGGTGCTGGGTCAGAGGCCTGATTAGAGGTGAAGTGTATTGGGATAGGAAATTATTGGTCACTCTGCTCTCTCCTTGTCCTTCTCAGGTGCCATCCAAGAGATGAAGCCCAAGATTCAGCCTGATCCTGGAAACCCGTTTAGCAGACCGGGCCCTGTGGAGTTGACGCGCGGGGTCAAGCCATTGTCTTTCCATGAGCTGCCCCCGAGTTCCCTGGGTGTGCACGCCTCAGGGCCGAGCTCCAGTCAGACCTACAGCAGCTTGTACGGAGGTGAGCGGGGGGATCCCGGGACAGTATAACTGTACGAAGGTGAGAGGGGAGATCCCGGGACGGTATAACTGTACGGAGGGGAGGGGGGGAGATCCCGGGACGGTATAACTGTACCGAGGGGAGAGGGAGATCCCGGGACGGTATAACTGTACGAAGGTGAGAGGGGAGATCCCGGGACGGTATAACTGTACGGAGGTGAGGGGGGAGATCCCGGGACGGTATAACTGTACCGAGGGGAGAGGGAGATCCCGGGACGGTATAACTGTACGGAGGTGAGAGGGGAGATCCCGGGACGGTATAACTGTACGGAGGTTAGGGGGGAGATCCCGGGACGGTATAACTGTACCGAGGGGAGAGGGAGATCCCGGGACGGTATAACTGTACGGAGGTGAGCGGGGAGATCCCGGGACGGTATAACTGTAC
>NW_017308685.1:58123-60214 GCF_000935625.1 Nanorana parkeri
CGGTGTAACTGTACGAAGGTGAGGGGGAGATCCCGGGACGGTATAACTGTACGGAGGTGAGCGGGGGGATCCCGGGACGGTATAACTGTACGGAGGGGAGGGGGAGATCCCGGGACGGTATAACTGTACGGAGGTGAGCGGGGGGATCCCGGGACGGTATAACTGTACGGAGGTGAGCGGGGGGATCCCGGGACGGTATAACTATAAAGGGAAAGCTGTGTTGTCATGATTGGAAAAAACTAAATTTCACAGTTGTCACCACAATGGAGGGGGAATCTTTTAATGGGTGCACTTGTTCGGTTGACAGGTGTATATTGTGTACATTACATTGTCTTTGCACTCCTCCATTACACATGTCTGATAGATTTTGTCTTTCCACAAACAATACTGGTCTAGAGTCTTGGACCCCGCAGGTGACCTGACATTTGGTACCTGGTTAGCAAGGATAGGAGACCGTCACATGACGGGGGGGAGACTGTCACTGCTTTCCTCTTCCACTGGCCCCTTGACCAGATCTCATCTGATTGGATAAAAGCCTGTTGGAATGCTCCAATGAGGAATAGGAGCTGCATAGGGACTGTTTGCTTTTAGGGACAATCTAGGGTCAGGTGGGGGAAATAAAGACTTGTATGGGCCTGGTATGGGTTAGTTGCAGGTCTGCGGTATGAAACCAACCACGGGGTCTCTAATTCCGAGGTTGGTGCTGAGTAAACACATCATTTATACCCCACCCCCCCCTCCCCCCCCGTCTTCTCTCCGCAGACCCTCAGTGGCAGAGTTTGTATGGGGGCCGCATGACTGAAGATCGTCTCTTTGCTGTACGAAATGCAACATGTGAGGCCATCGACCATCTGCACAAGAGTCTGGAGTCCTGTCCCAGTCCTGAAGCTGCTGCTGAGGATCCGTCAGGTTTACAGGTGTGAGACAGGAGCACCGCGCCCTGCCTACTGCTCATAAATTATACTCTTCCTGCTGGTCGGCCATTATATGCTGGCCATTGCGGTCTTGGCTGTTGGCCGGCCATTGCGGTCTTGGCTGTTGGCCGGCCATTGCGGTCTTGGCTGTTGGCCGGCCATTGCGGTCTTGGCTGTTGGCCGGCCATTGCGGTCTTGGCTGTTGGCCGGCCATTGCGGTCTTGGCTGTTGGCCGGCCATTGCGGTCTTGGCTGTTGGCCGGCCATTGCGGTCTTGAATGTTGGCCGGCCATTGCAGTCTTGAATGTTGGCCGGCCATTGCAGTCTTGAATGTTGGCCGGCCATTGCAGTCTTGAATGTTGGCCGGCCATTGCAGTCTTGAATGTTGGCCGGCCATTGCAGTCTTGAATGTTGACGGGCCACTGCAGGTGGGCCGGCCATTGTACTGTATATTCTGGTGTGTCGCTCACTGTCCTTTGTATCTTCCAGGTTCCTCTACTCCCACACCAGAAACATGCCCTGGCCTGGCTGCTGTGGAGAGAGAACCAGAAACCACAGGGGGGAATTTTGGGTAAGTTTCAGGATCTATCGTCTGGTTGTGATCGGCATTATTCTACAACCGTGTATGACCTGTAATGTTTCCCCATCATCCAGTGCTTAAAGGGACCACAGAATTGTTCTCCCTATTCCCGAACAATCAAGTGTGACGTCACTTCCTCTCACTGTGCAGGGCACACATGCTTTTCCCATCATGCAGTGTGGAATTGCAGTGGGCGTGAATAGGTGTGACAGACCAGCAGTCTGCTGACCTATCGATGACATTCAGCTGTTGTAGTGGGCGGGACAGACCAGCAGTCTGCTGACCTATCGATGACATTCAGCTGTTGTAGTGGGCGGGACAGACCAGCAGTCTGCTGACCTATCGATGACATTCAGCTGTTGTAGTGGGCGGGACAGACCAGGAGTCTGCTGTCCTATCAATGACATTCAGCTGTTGTAGTGGGCGGAACAGACCAGGAGTTTGCTGTCCTATCAATGACATTCAGCTGTTGTAGTGGGCGGAACAGACCAGGAGTTTGCTGTCCTATCAATGACATTCAGCTGTTGTAGTGGGCGGGACAGACCAGCAGTCTGCTGTCCTATCAATGACATTCAGCTGTTGTAGTGGGCGGGACAGA
>NW_017308685.1:61343-63490 GCF_000935625.1 Nanorana parkeri
AGTCTGCTGACCTATCGATGACATTCAGCTGTTGTAGTGGGCGGGACGGACCAGGAGTCTGCTGTCCTATCAATGACATTCAGCTGTTGTAGTGGGCGGGACAGACCAGGAGTCTGCTGTCCTATCAATGACATTCAGCTGTTGTAGTGGGCGGAACAGACCAGGAGTTTGCTGTCCTATCAATGACATTCAGCTGTTGTAGTGGGCGGGACAGACCAGCAGTCTGCTGTCCTATCAATGACATTCAGCTGTTGTAGTGGGCGGGACAGAACAGGAGTCTGCTGCCCTATCGATGTCACACAACAGTCAGCAGTGATGTAATTACAGTCCTATCAATGACATTCAGCTGTTGTAGTGGGCGGAACAGACCAGGAGTTTGCTGTCCTATCAATGACATTCAGCTGTTGTAGTGGGCGGGACAGAACAGGAGTCTGAGGCACCCGGGTCCTCCCACTACAGCCAGCAGTGATGTAATTACGTTGCCGCTGGCAACAAATGAGCTGCTACGGGGAAGTTACACAACTGGTGGCCCAGAAAAGGAGTCACATCTGGGCACAGGACACAGCTAGGGCCTTGGGGTCGCAAGGGAGGGCTACACGGGGCCCACAATACACTAGTTTTACAGGCCTGCCTTATATCTGGGCGGACCCATAGACGACTCTGTATTTTCGGCCATCGTTCCTTCTATCCGCAGTGCGGTCACCTCTATGGTTGTGTTTTGTGTTGGCAGCGGATGACATGGGTCTGGGGAAGACCCTGACTATGATCGCCCTCATCTTGGCTCAGAAGCGGAAGCAAAAGAAGGAGAAGGTCGAGGAGAAGAAACTGGAGACGTGGATTTCCAAAACGGGTATTGATGGAGAAAGGGGGTAGGGGCGGTGTCACTGGATCAGGGGGCGGGGCTTGTGGAGAGATAGCCTAATGTGACACATACAATGACAAATGACGTGCTGAAATATTCCTGAGCTCGCGCTCTGAGCACGGCACCTGCATTGCATTGTGGGTGGGCAGAGATGTATTCCAAACTCCATCTTGGGGGATCTGCATACAGCACATGTCCCGGATTTCAGAGGTACCTGGAGCCGTCCTTATTATAACACAGGGCTGGACAAATCGCAGGAGCCAGGTCGCCAGTGCTGCTTACAAATTACAGCTGGCGACTGTTTTATACTTTCTCTACTTGTTCTTAACCCCTTCACGAGCGATATACAGTGTACGGCGCCGACATCGGGGCTCTTTAGCCGACTGTCGACTGTCAGCTTTACAGTAGAAGCAATTCTGGTGACTCGGCTGTCGCCAGATTGTTTCTACGGCCCGGTGAAGAGGTCCCTCCCATCCGTCCGACACCCCCGCTGTGCTTCCCAGGCTCCGTTGCCCCTCCTACGGGCCCGAGACCGCCTTCTCTGGTGTCGGGGGGGAAGCTGGGGAGGAGATGGACGAACCTCTGCTCGTCGATCCCCCTCCCCCGTTCTATGGGACCGGCAGCAAATCAGATTGCATCACTTCCGGTCCCTGGGCTGTCATTGGTCGGCTCCTGAAGCCTGCGATCTGCACTTCTTCAATAGCTTATTTGGAGTGTAAAGGTGACACTGGGGGTCTTTTGGACCCCCAGCATCACCTTAAAGAGAACCTGTCACCACCATCTGCTATCACATGGGGGGCTTGTAAGCCCCCCTATGTGATGGCAATTAAAGTTAAAAAAAACAAAAACAGTTTTTAAAACTAATGTTCAATAAAATAATGTAACATTTTTTTAAAAGTCCCCCGCGTCTTCACGCGTCGGGTGCGCTTACGTATGAAAACGACGAACGCGCTACACATGTTGGGTATCGCCGCGCACGCCGGAGTGAGAGCAATAATTCCAGGGCCAGTATTTTTGGGTATCTCTAAACTGATGACCTGTGGGGGGGCTTTTAAAACGTCGTCTATGGACTTTTTGAGGTACTGAATTTTGTCACACAATTTTTAACCCGGGCATGTTGCAACATAAAAATTTGCAACTGCCGCCATTTTATTCTACGGGGTCTCAGCTTACAGAAAATATATCACGTTTGGGGCGTTTTAAGTAATTTTCAGGCCTAAAATGTGGAATAGAACACGGGTGCAAAAAATGGGGGGGGGGGGGGGCCTCGGTTTGGAGGGGGTAA
>NW_017308685.1:64801-66639 GCF_000935625.1 Nanorana parkeri
TTAATGGAGATCCTGAGTAAACTCCTGGTGGCCCCGGGATTGGACAGACCGGCCCCCCGGGATTGGACAGGCCCGCTCCTGAATTCCATATGAATGCGTCCTCCCCTGGTATAATGTAAGAACTGTAGGCCACGTAAGTGTCGGTAAAACTGATGTGCCATCTCCGTCCTCAGACTCCACCCTGACGGTCTCCCGTGGGACTCTGGTCATCTGTCCGGCCTCCCTCATCCACCATTGGAAGAAGGAAGTGGAGAAGAGGGTGTTGGATGGTAAATTGCGTGTTTACTTGTACCACGGCCCCAACCGGGAGAAGGACACCAAACTGTGAGTACAGCCGTGGCGGAGGCGGGGGTATGCCACCAACCGCTTGGGGGAATTTGGAACCTCCGGCTTGTTAACCCCTTCATGACTGAGCTTGTTTTTGGTTTCTGTTGGTAAATGACTGACACGCTTTTGACATTGTTGCCGTGTGATTCTTCCACGTCAGTAATATACTTTCTTACAAAGTGCGCCCACACATATTATATATTGTTTTTTAGAGGACAGATAGGGCTACATATTTATATCACATATGTGTGTCTAACGCCTCACTTAGGACAAATACAAATTAAAAAAAGAGGAAAAAATGTAAAAAATAACTTTTTTTCCCAGTTTTGATTTGTAGTATTTTTTTTTAACAAAACCAGCACAGCTAAAAAAAAATGCAATACATACATTCATTTATTTGTCCCTTATTTTTAATTTATTTACACTAGCCCCCCCCCCCATCCCATCCCCCGGTTTAACCTGTCACGGAGCCTCAGCGGTGAGGAGCAAGTGAGGGACAGAGGGGCTCCTCCTTTACACTAGGTTGGGGGTGGGGCTTCAATCGGCAGTGGGCCAGGTGATGGGCTTCGGGGCGGGGCTGGGGAATGCCTCATCCCGAGCAAGAGGTACCGCACGGCACTGCTGTATAGGGTGGCGATGTGCTGTCACTGCATTGTGGGACACTGGAGGGGCGCGCACCCGACATATAGTCGTTGTATATCCGCGCCTCACTTTATTCTTATGGAAGCTGAACATTGGAGCGTTCTCTAAAACACACCCCCAACCCGCCCAGGCTGAGCTTCCAAACGCGTTCCCAGCGGCACTTCTCACGCATGGGTTACAATATACTTTATTGACATCAGGCAAAGTCACTCGGACGTCTTCATCTGCGTGATGTGGCTCCGCCCCTGAGGATCTTGCCCACAATACAGAAGTTGAAGTTCCTCCCCCAAGGACACGCTGATAGTGGGAGGGGCTATGCTGGGCTGGCCGGCAGGTTTTTTTTGCTTATGTGTGTATAGAAGATAAACATATCTGACAGTAGAATCATTTACGTGTCTGTTAAAGGAACGCTGTGACGCTTCCGCTCGGCGTCCATCCCTCAGATGCAGAGATCTAATCCATGGACGTGGTTGTTGTTGTTGTTGTCAGGTTGGCGCAGTACGACATTGTTGTCACCACCTACTCTCTGGTGTCCAAAGAGATCCCTGCGAAGAAGGAGGAGGGGGAGACGCCGGCCCAGGATCAGGATCTGGAGGCGAGTTCTCCTGCAGTCCATGTGGGCGGGGGGAGGGGCATAGATGTCATCATAGAGGTCCATGGAATGATGTTTAACATGCAGTACTCACAAATCCTCGCTCCCGGGGGCAGGGGGCTAATCACCCAATTCTGCTCAATACTTGAGGTCACATTACAGACATCTGCCGCAGTCTCCTTGGGTTGGAGGTTTTGGGGCTTTTGTCATATTCCAGCACTAGAATGGCCGGCCTCAGAATGTACAGAGCAGGAGCAGGTAAGAATCTGCAATAAGA
>NW_017308685.1:66858-67336 GCF_000935625.1 Nanorana parkeri
TGTATAGAGCTGAGCTGGACGGGGGGGGGGATTGGTGGAGGGGGAATAGTAGTTCTACAGACTGGAGTGTAATCTGCTCATATGTTCTCCCCTTTATAAGATGCAGAATTCCCACAATCCATCTCTTTCCCTCTTATCAGGGCACGACGGCCTCCTCTCCCCTCCTCCGCATTGCCTGGGCGCGGATCATCCTGGATGAGGCTCACAACATTAAGAACCCCAAAGTCCAAACCTCCATCGCAGTGTGCAAGCTGAGAGCCAGGGCCCGCTGGGCGGTGACCGGGACCCCCATACAGAACAACCTGCTGGACCTCTATTCATTGCTACGGTGAGAGGGGTGTGGCCTGCTCTGTGCGTCATGGTAGGTGTGGCTTATGTGATGGTGGGTGTGGTGTCTTCTGTACTGCTGGGTGCTTGGTAAGTGGGGAGGGTTGTGGCCTGCTGGGTGGGGGGGGGGGGGGGGCCTCTCAGTAAT
Source organism: Nanorana parkeri (assembly GCF_000935625.1). Classification (NCBI taxonomy): domain Eukaryota; kingdom Metazoa; phylum Chordata; class Amphibia; order Anura; family Dicroglossidae; genus Nanorana; species Nanorana parkeri. Next base: position 67,334 of record NW_017308685.1, read on the forward strand.
GGG
>NW_017308685.1:67360-68557 GCF_000935625.1 Nanorana parkeri
CCTGCTGTGTGATCCCGGGGGAGGGGTGCACCCTGCTGTGTGATCCCGGGGGAGGGGTGCACCCTGCTGTGTGATCCCGGGGGAGGGGTGCACCCTGCTGTGTGATCCCGGGGGAGGGGTGCATCCTGCTGTGTGATCCCGGGGGAGGAGTGGACCCTGCTGTGTGATCCCGGGGAGGAGTGGACCCTGCTGTGTGATCCTGGGGGAGGGATGCACCCTGCTGTGTGATCCTGGGGGAGGGGTGCACCCTGCTGTGTGATCCTGGGGGAGGGGGGCACCCTGCTGTGTAATTCCCGGGGGAGGGGTGCACCCTGCTGTGTGATCCCTGGGGAGGGGTGCACCCTACTGTGTGATCCCGGGGAGGAATATATAATGCTGTGTTACCCTGGGGAAGGCTGTGCCATGTTGTGCATTCTAAGCCTCACATATTTTCTCGGTCAGGTTCCTGCGTTGTTCGCCGTTCGATGAATACAAGTTGTGGAAGAATCAGGTGGATAACGGCAGCAGGAAGGGGGGCGAGAGACTGAATATCCTGACCAAGAGCCTGCTGCTGCGGAGGACCAAAGACCAGATGGACCACGCGGGGAGACCTCTGGTGATTGAAGGGGGCGGGGAGGGGGTGTGGTCTGTTATATATTTACATAGTAACTCCGCCTAATTTCCATCTATGTGAGTGAAGTCGGATCTGTAAATGAATTTCTGTTTTCATACCGGCAGGTGGAGCTCCCCCAGAGACACAGTCAGCTGCATCACCTGAAGCTGTCGGATCAGGAGCAGACACCCCCCACAGATCTACACTGCAGAATTATTTGAAGCGACATGAAGGGGGCTCACAGGCACCACCAATGGGGGCAGATAACCCCTTTGAGAGAGGTAAGTCTGGCATCTCATCCAACCCCCCAGATGTTGGTGCCGCGTCATAGAATCTGGTCTGCTGGTCGCACATACACATTACTACCTCACTGCACATGTGTGGGATATGTTCCTTTAGTCACAGCTTGAGGGGGACCTGTACATGTGTGGTGCAGAGTCTGCAAACATGGGGCTGAGGAGCATCTCCCCTCTTGCCACCATGTTCCCCCCATCTTCCACCAACACCACTCCCTTATACCACCATGACTTTGACTCCCCATGAATGATCTTGTCACCCTTCCCTTCTTCATCTCTGCATCTTGCCATAATACACCCCCTCCCCCC
>NW_017308685.1:69730-71001 GCF_000935625.1 Nanorana parkeri
CTTTTTAAACCTCCCTTTTGTAACTCTGTACCGAGCCTTCCACCTCTGCACCCCTTCCCCTAACTTTCTCACCACCCTCTGCACTTGCACCTTCACCGCCCGCTGAGCTTGCATAAATCTTCTTTCTCTCATCAACTACTGTGCCTGCATCCTGCCTTCTTTCATCACCCTCATCACCTGTCACCACCCATCACACATGAACCCCCACTTCCTCCAGTGCAGCTGTACCCTGCTTCTCACCACTGCACCTCTGAATGCTTTTCTCCGGTCTCACCATCATGCCTGCATGCCCCTTCCTCAGCTCTCACCGATGCACCTGTACATGCCCCATCCCCCAATGCCTGCATGCCCCTTCCTCAGCTCTCACCGATGCACCTGTACATGCCCCATCCCCCAATGCCTGCATGCCCCTTCCTCAGCTCTCACCGATGCACCTGTACATGCCCCATCCCCCAATGCCTGCATGCCCCTTCCTCAGCTCTCACCGATGCACCTGTACATGCCCCATCCCCCAATGCCTGCATGCCCCTTCCTCAGCTCTCACCGATGCACCTGTACATGCCCCATCCCCCAATGCCTGCATGCCCCTTCCTCAGCTCTCACCGATGCACCTGTACATGCCCCATCCCCCAATGCCTGCATGCCCCTTCCTCAGCTCTCACCGATGCACCTGTACATGCCCCATCCCCCAATGCCTGCATGCCCCTTCCTCAGCTCTCACCGATGCACCTGTACATGCCCCATCCCCCAATGCCTGCATGCCCCTTCCTCAGCTCTCACCGATGCACCTGTACATGCCCCATCCCCCAATGCCTGCATGCCCCTTCCTCAGCTCTCACCGATGCACCTGTACATGCCCCATCCCCCAATGCCTGCATGCCCCTTCCTCAGCTCTCACCGATGCACCTGTACATGCCCCATCCCCCAATGCCTGCATGCCCCTTCCTCAGCTCTCACCGATGCACCTGTACATGCCCCATCCCCCAATGCCTGCATGCCCCTTCCTCAGCTCTCACCGATGCACCTGTACATGCCCCATCCCCCAATGCCTGCATGCCCCTTCCTCAGCTCTCACCGATGCACCTGTACATGCCCCATCCCCCAATGCCTGCATGCCCCTTCCTCAGCTCTCACCGATGCACCTGTACATGCCCCATCCCCCAATGCCTGCATGCCCCTTCCTCAGCTCTCACCGATGCACCTGTACATGCCCCATCCCCCAATGCCTGCATGCCCCTTCCTCAGCTCTCACCGATGCACCTGTACATGCC
>NW_017308685.1:71023-76044 GCF_000935625.1 Nanorana parkeri
GCCCCCCTCCACTCCCACCATTTATATATTATTATGTATCACTGATTTGTATTCTCTCGGGTGGATGTGTCGCTGTTATTGCTGCACACTGTGAAGAACATTGAAGCTTTGAATGTGTGATGTGGAGTGCGGCCCGTATTTTGGGTGTTCATGGTGGTGTTCGGACAGCGCCGCGATCCCGTCATCTCTCACCGTCCCTCTGCTTCCTTCTCACAGTTGCACGGGAGTTTGGCTCCACCCAGAGCGAGCTTTCCTCGGCTCCACCCACTCAGGCATCCAGCACGGTACACATTCTGTCCCTCCTCCTCCGGCTGCGTCAATGCTGCTGCCACCTGTCGCTGCTGAAGACGGTAAGCGTTCCCCGCACATTAGAATGCAGATTTGCAGATCGTTTATTTTGTGTATTTAGCTCTTGTGGCAGAGATTTGTTTTCGGGTATAACTAGGGACTCACCGATACCCATACTAGTATTGGTGCCGATACTGAGTATTTGGGAGAGTACTCGTACTCACCCAAATGCTCCGATGCCTAGCCCGATACTTCCTGTATCAGGACGCCGGGCAACACGTCATTACACGCTGCCCGGCTTCCTGATTGGCCCAGGAAGCCGCTCCATGCTCTCTCGTCACTTGTGCTGAGAGAGCATGGAGCCGACTTCCCAGCCAAACCAAGTTGCGTGTAATGACGCGCTGCCCGGCTTCCTGGTTGTTCGGGAAGCTGGCCAGCGCCCGGCATTCTAAATGGCCAGGAAGCCGGCTTCAGGCTCCCTCGTCATCTCATGACGAGAGAGCCTGGAGCCGGCCAATCGGAAAGCAGGGCGCCTCGTCATTACACGGCGACCGACTTCCATGATTGGCCAGCAAGCCGGGTCCATAGTGACGAGAAACATGGGACGGCTCTCTTGTTAATCGGGAAGCCGGGTGGCGAGTCTTTACACGCCACCTGGCTTCCTGAATGGGACTTCCGGTACTCGGTAATTGGTATCGGCGAGTACCGGGGAAAAAAAATATCCGTACTCGGTACCAAAATACCGGTATCGGTGCGTCCCTAGGTATAATATCAGCAACGGGTAATGGCTGTTCTAGGGGGAACGGAGGACGGCTGCATTAACCCTTTGATTGCCACCAATGTAGTCCCTATGTCAGCGGCTCCCCACTGCTATAGAAGTCGGAGTTTGTTCGCTTCTGACAATCGGCTGTCCGCTTTCTAGTCGAAGTTGTTCAGGCCGCTGTAAACCTGGAGCCGCTCATCACTTCCGTGTCCAGTGCTGTCAATCTCTGGCTGGGGAGAAGCTAATCGAGCGCCATCTTTGCTCAGTGAGCTTCAATAGAGTCCCTGGGGGTGAGTTGGGGGTCTAGTAGACCCCTGATGTCTCTATAGAGAGAACTTTAGGAAAAATCATCCCTGGAAACATCTAACGCCAGCCGCTGCCGCCATGCCAACCAGGATGCTGTTTGCGCCTTGTGGTTACGTGGGTGGAAATCTGCCTCCTCTTCTCTAGAGTCCAGTGGCGGCGCGCTTTACACCGCGGCATCCCACGCTTTGCATTGCACTTGGTGATGTGCGGCTTGGATGCAGCTGCTCGGCCGTGGAAACCCATTCCATGGAGCTCTCTACGCACTGTTGTTGCGCCAATCTGACGGCCGCATGGAGTTTGGAGGTCTGTAGCTATCGACTCTGCAGACAGTTGGCGACTTCTGCGCACTGAGCGCTTCAGCATGCGCTGACCCCGCTCTGTCATGTGACGTGGCCGACCACTTCCTGGCTGAGTTGCTGTTGTTCCCGGTCGCTTCCACTTTGTTATAATCCCAGTAACAGGCGACCGCGGCGGAATATATAGTAGCCGGGAACTGTCACGGGCGGACTTATTGCGCAGGTGACAACTAGGGATGCACCGATACCACTTTTTTGGGTCTGAGTACGAGTACCGATGCTTTTTTTTTTTAGTACTCGCCGATACCAATTACCGATATTTTTTCTTTTAAGCCCGTGGACGTGCATCAAACTTCCCCCTGTGAACAAAAAAAGTGAACCGTGAAAATTCGCCCGTGGAGAAGGAGTTCGCGGCCATCTTGCATGAATGCAGACGCGGTCCTGTGTGCGGCGGTGGAAGATGGCGGACACAGGTACTCGTTTTAGACAACAGAGCATTTGCACGAGTACGAGTACCCATGCAAATACTCGGTATCGCGGCCGATACCAATGCTTGTATCGGTATCGGTGCATCCCTAGTGACAACCTATCACGGCACCACACTTGTAGTCACCGAGCTCCTGAGAGCGACCCGTTCTCTCACCAATGTCTGTAGAAGCGTCTGCACGCCGAGGTGCCTCGTCCTATACACCAGGGGACATGGAGGGAGTTGGAGGACCTGAGTCACATGATTTGGAGGGGGAGGGGCCAATACTTTTGGTAATATAGTGTATATTGGAATCGGATCTTTGTTGTACGTCGTCTCTGTGACCCGATCTCTCCCGCAGACTCTGGACCAGACGGAGCTGAAGAGCGAAGGGCTGAACCTGACCCTGGAGGAGCAACTCAACGCCCTGTCCTTGTGTGACCTCCAGACCCCCGACACAAAGTCTACCGTCTCAATGAATGGCACCAACTTCAACGCCGAGCTATTCGAGAGCGACAGCCAAAGCACAAAGGTGGCGAGAATGAAATGTGCGACGTGTGAGAATCTCAATATAAAAAAGGGCTCCAGAGCCAGAAATAATGTGAAGTGCGTTTAATCCTCATTACTCAGCAAACGGGAATCCACGTGCTGCAGTTTAAGGGATCGTTGGCAAATATTGTGGTAGAGTAACGCATTGCAAAATGCATGCGTTACCGCTAGAGAAGCCGGTCCGCTGCCAGCATCTCTGCAGACGTCAGACCTATATCTCTGCAATCAGCAAAGCTCATGGTTCCTGTTGATCAGAGGTGCCCAGCACTGACCCAGCAGGGGGCATCAACTCAGCAGAGAGGCCGCTGCTTCCACACATAGGCTCCCTCTCTGTAGCATGCTGGCAGGTGACGGGCTTCTCTACCCTGTGGCTGCTTTAGCAGGAGAACGTTCGGTGGGGCTTTGCACATCTTTATTTTGATGCTCCTGGAATGGATTTAGCTGAAAGTTCAGTCGGGCTTTAAATGCGGAACTTCCAGCAATAGAATAATCGGCAGCTAGAGCGGGAGACTCCGGAGAAATCCCAAACCCCTGACACCACTGATCACACGTCACATACAGATGGGGCTTCTGTGGTCAGATATAGGTCAGGAATGACACGCGTGTGTATGTCGGCAAGAGGCCGGTGTATGCTGATAAGAACTGTGTCCGGGGCAGCTTTGCCATCTAGGACAGTGGTTCTCAATCACCCGGCCTCCTTCCTGCCCCCACAGTACCCCCAGCCTGCTGCAGATCCTCCAGCCCTCCATAGTTCCCCCACAACCTCCCAAAGTGCCCCCAGCCTGCTGCAGATCCTCCAGCCCTCCATAGTCCCCCCCAACCTCCCAAAGTGCCCCCAGCCTGCTGCAGATCCTCCAGCCCTCCATAGTTCCCCCACAACCTCCCAAAGTGCCCCCAGCCTGCTGCAGATCCTCCAGCCCTCCATAGTTCCCCCACAACCTCCCAAAGTGCCCCCAGCCTGCTGCAGATCCTCCAGCCCTCCATAGTTCCCCCACAACCTCCCAAAGTGCCCCCAGCCTGCTGCAGATCCTCCAGCCCTCCATAGTTCCCCCACAACCTCCCAAAGTGCCCCCAGCCTGCTGCAGATCCTCCAGCCCTCCATAGTTCCCCCACAACCTCCCAAAGTGCCCCCAGCCTGCTGCAGATCCTCCAGCCCTCCATAGTTCCCCCACAACCTCCCAAAGTGCCCCCAGCCTGCTGCAGATCCTCCAGCCCTCCATAGTTCCCCCACAACCTCCCAAAGTGCCCCCAGCCTGCTGCAGATCCTCCAGCCCTCCATAGTTCCCCCACAACCTCCCAAAGTGCCCCCAGCCTGCTGCAGATCCTCCAGCCCTCCATAGTTCCCCCACAACCTCCCAAAGTGCCCCCAGCCTGCTGCAGATCCTCCAGCCCTCCATAGTTCCCCCACAACCTCCCAAAGTGCCCCCAGCCTGCTGCAGATCCTCCAGCCCTCCATAGTTCCCCCACAACCTCCCAAAGTGCCCCCAGCCTGCTGCAGATCCTCCAGCCCTCCATAGTTCCCCCACAACCTCCCAAAGTGCCCCCAGCCTGCTGCAGATCCTCCAGCCCTCCATAGTTCCCCCACAACCTCCCAAAGTGCCCCCAGCCTGCTGCAGATCCTCCAGCCCTCCATAGTTCCCCCACAACCTCCCAAAGTGCCCCCAGCCTGCTGCAGATCCTCCAGCCCTCCATAGTTCCCCCACAACCTCCCAAAGTGCCCCCAGCCTGCTGCAGATCCTCCAGCCCTCCATAGTTCCCCCACAACCTCCCAAAGTGCCCCCAGCCTGCTGCAGATCCTCCAGCCCTCCATAGTTCCCCCACAACCTCCCAAAGTGCCCCCAGCCTGCTGCAGATCCTCCAGCCCTCCATAGTTCCCCCACAACCTCCCAAAGTGCCCCCAGCCTGCTGCAGATCCTCCAGCCCTCCATAGTTCCCCCACAACCTCCCAAAGTGCCCCCAGCCTGCTGCAGATCCTCCAGCCCTCCATAGTTCCCCCACAACCTCCCAAAGTGCCCCCAGCCTGCTGCAGATCCTCCAGCCCTCCATAGTTCCTCCCAAAGTGCCCCCAGCCTGCTGCAGATCCTCCAGCCCTCCATAGTTCCCCCCCAAGCTCCCACAGTGTCTCACAGCCTGCTGAAATGCCTCCAGCCTCCCAAAGTGCCCCCAGACTACTGCAGAGTGTCCAGCCCTCCATCGTCTCCCAACCTCCCATAATGCCTCTAGTCTTCTACAGTGCCACCCAGTCCCTTGCAGTGCCCCCCAACCTCCCACAGTGCCACCCAGTCCCTTGCAGTGCCCCCCAACCTCCCACAGTGCCACCCAGTCCCTTGCAGTGCCCCCCTGCCTGCTGCAG
>NW_017308685.1:76859-77340 GCF_000935625.1 Nanorana parkeri
GGTACCCTGCCCCCAGTTTCCTCCAACCCACTGCAGAACGCTCATTCCTCACAGGGCCACCAAGTCTGCTGCAACCACCCCCCACCCCCGCTCCCCCTCCTTCCAGGGACACCAAGGCCTATCCAGAGCCTCCCAGCTCCCTTGCCCCCAAATGTATACACTCCACTGACCCCCAATGTCGGGGACACTATATTTTGCATTGTCATACTTTTATAGTATAGGAAACTGTTGGGGGCAAGGAAGGATTTGGGGAGAATGTTCTGGGCCCGGCCTCACTAAGGCTGAGACCCCCTGATCTGGGAGATGGAAGTTGGTGCACCCCAGGGCAGAGCATGCTGGGAGGTGGGGCAGGTAACGCCCCCCTCTGCCATTATATACAATGTCTGACCTCCTCCGTCTCTCCCTCCAGATCGGATCTCTTATGTCGGAGCTGAAATCCATAAGCTGCAGCGCTGAGCCCCAGAAGAGGTGAGAGAACTTC
>NW_017308685.1:77510-78790 GCF_000935625.1 Nanorana parkeri
CCGAATATACCGCGTAGGACAGCACAAGGACGTCGTGATTCACAGGTCAGAGGAATTATAGGGAGGGGGACACACAGGGGGGGCCTCCCTCCTACTACCCCCACCTGCCCCCCAGTACCATGAAACACCTAAACCTCCAGGTGGGGGGCACATGTGCAGTACCTCCCACAATGCATTGCTTGGAGCCTGCATGGGGTGCAATAAGGGGGGAGCGGGGGCACCCTGAGGGGATAATATGGGATCTTATGGTCTTTGTGGTAGGGATGCACCGGTACTGATACTAGCATCGATATCAGTGCCGGTACCGAGTATTTGGGCCAGTACTCGTACTCGCCCCAAATGCTCCGTCTGGCCGGCCAATCAGGGAGCGCGACACCCTTCTTTCTGATCGGCTTCATGCTCCCTCGTCATCACATGACGATGGAGCCGGCCTCCCGGCCAATCAGTGTGTCCTCCATGTCTGAAGTTGGGGTCTGGTGCGGGCGACGCTCACTGGTGATTGGGTGCAATCTGAGTGTTTTGCTCTCTGCCGCCCCCCGCAGGTTTGTGTGCGAAGGGACGGTGGAGGAGAAGATCTCTCAGCTGCAGGAGAAGAAGAAGGAACTGGCAAAGAAAGTCCTGACCGGCAACGGCACCACCTTCACCAAACTCACCCTGGCCGATCTGCGGCTGCTGTTCGGGGTGTGACCTGAGCCGCCCCTCTGCCTGGCCCACTACAATGACTGTTCCCTGACCCTCGGGGTGTCTTCTATGAGTGTCTCGGGTGCTCTGTGTGTTCCTCTGACTGTGGCCGGTCTCTATATTTATTATGTTGCCGTTCTCTATGTTCTGTAATAATAAAGGAAAACTTTTATATAACATTTCTGTGTTCTTATAATGGGTTGGGGGGGCGGGGGAGGGTCCAGGTCTACGTTGTATGGCCGCCATCACTCCTATGAGCTTGCTGGATGTCCCGCTCCATGGCTGATGATATGGAGATGTCCCTGACCCAGCCTGCATAGAAGGCTCCATCATGTCCCTGACCCTGCCTGCATAGAAGGCTCCACCATGTCCCTGACCCTGCCTGCATAGAAGGCTCCACCATGTCCCTGACCCAGCCTGCATAGAAGGCTCCACCATGTCCCTGACCCAGCCTGCATAGAAGGTTCCACCATGTCCCTGACCCTGCCTGCATAGAAGGCTCCACCATGTCTCTGACCCAGCCTGCATAGAAGGCTCCTCCATGTCTCTGACCCTGCTTGCATAGAAGGCTCCACCATGTCCCTGACCCAGCCTGCATA
>NW_017308685.1:87028-89801 GCF_000935625.1 Nanorana parkeri
GGTCTATTTAGTTATTTAGATTTTGAGTCACTTATTCCTAGTGCAGTGATTTTTGATTATTACTATAAGAGAGAATGTCCTGGATCTGCGCTGTACCTGGTTTTCAGTGAAACGTATTGACACGCATGGGGCGCCACCTGCCGGTGCTAGCCAGTATTGCAGGTGGATAATACAGGAACTATTTCTATTTCACAAAGAGGGGCAGTGATGAGAATGGCTGTTGTGTGTGGACCTGCTGAAGTGTTGAAAGCAGGACTGTTAAAACAGAGACGCACAGAAATGATGGAATAGGTGGACATGTTGAAATTAAACATAATGAAATCTAAACAGTTGGAACGGTATATACTGTATATGTAAAAATTGCCTTTAGTTATCAGTCTATGGCCGGGGCGCCCACAATTTTTCGTCTGTGGAGATCTACTTTTCAAATGACGAGCTCATTGAGATCTACCAACGAAAAAACACACCTGCGTTCAGGGGCGGGAGGGGGCGTGGGCTGCGCAGGCAGGCCCCTCGCCCACAGTGCGATCGCCTGCATTGGTGCCTGTGTTGCAGTCCAGTGCGATCCGCAAAAATGCTGCGAGCACTAATGTGCCTGCGTTCCGAGTGCGGGCGATCGCACTGCGGGCGATGCCATTGACTTCAATACAGCTCCACACCCCCTCCCCCACCGGAACGCAGGCAGTCGGCCGGCTTACATTCCAGTGCATTCCAGGTCCCGGCGTCCTGTCCTCCCGTGGTGCTCGTGTGGCCGACGTTACACAATGGGGTGTCCCGCACCTTTCCATCCGCAGCGTCTGACACATTCAGCCGCACGAGCACCGCGGGAGCATAGCCGTAGCCGGCTCCTTTTGCGCCTGAGGCAAGGGGAAAAAAACAAAGTTTTTTAATTTATTTTTTTATTTTATTTTCATTATTTATTTTTATTTATTTTAAATTTTCATAATTTTTTTTTTTTTACTCTTGGGGGGGCTTCGGGCAAATATTAGGGTCTAAAAAGCCCCCTGATATTTCCCTTTTAAAATAGAAAAAGAAATGGAGGACACAAAGTCCTTAATCTCTTTTTCTGCAGCCTCTATTCTAAATGAATGGAAAGCACAGAGGCTCCTCCCCCTCACTACAGAGGCTCCTCCCCCATTCATTCAGAAAATATTTTACTATCAAGCTGTTTCTGAATGGGGAGGAGCCTCTGTACAGAGTGCTTCTCCCCATTGAGAAACTTATGAATGAAGAGGAGGTGATCTAAATCACTTCCTGTTCATTTATAACTGGGGACACGTAGTACTACGTGTCCCCAGTTACTTACAAACACCGGAGTGATCAGCCGATCCATCCAGTGTTTGTCCTGCACAGAGGATTGGTACATACTGGTGACATGTACCGATCCTCTGCCGCTCGTCCACGCACAGGGGGGCTGCAACTTCTCTGGATCCCCCTGCTCTCCCGGGCACTGCCAGCACGTTCTTTATCTCAGGTGACCCACTCAAGCGGCGGCCATATTGAGTGGGGCACCGGAGATAAAGAACGTGCTGGCTTACTGTCATCCTACATCATTTTATTACTTTATTGCTGTGGTCTATGTGTGTAGGGCAATGCCGTGGATGGCGCTCGTGCGCAACATGTTTTGTGTGCAAACCTCGCAGTTGTGAGGAAACCGGAAGTCATGCGGTCCCACAACTCGATAAGTTCGCACTTTCGATACATCACCCGGAGTTTGGCTACCCCTGGTCTAGAAGGATGATTGTGATGGATCCGCTCTGCTCCTCCTGCGCACACACATACACAGCCTCGGGTTCAGACTTGTTCCTCTCGTCCTGTGTTAGGAGGGAGTCTGCCGCGCCCAGCCATGCCTTGTGTAAGAAGAGACGCTGGTGGTGGAGGTGTCACAAGAATTTCCCTCCCCCAGCTTCCTGTTTGATTTCGTGTCCCGGGATTTCATTACAAGTAACGTCTCCTCACGTCAGGACCTGGAAGGTCTTTATAGAGAAGTTGGAGGCTCCCAGCGCCGGGGTCCAGAACCTTCTGTGATTGGACACACAATCCGAGCGGAGGATGTACGGGCCGATCTAACAAGGTGAGAGGAGCCGACCAATCATTCCTCTGCGTTCCATATTTGGAGGGGTGACAGGAAATGGGACCTCCGCTCACCGCAGTCAGCGGCCCACCCACTGATATCACCTGTGTGTCTGACCGTGAGGGGACTACAAGTCCCAGCATCCTCCACTAATATCGCCTATGTGTTTGATGATGAGGGAACTACAAGTCCCAGCATCCTCCACTAATATCGCCTATGTGTTTGATCATGAGGGATGGTTGTGGAACGACCGCGCTGACTTCCTGCCTCCCGCCCCCCTGAGGAAGCATGTTACTGAGGGAGGAAACGTGGTGGCTGTATATATCACACGGGAAGGATTTGGCATTGAAGGGGAAGCTGACTGTCACCTGGCTGAGCATACAGGAGCTGCGCCTCGGTGACAGATAAGTACGGGCCGGTCTCCTGAATTGTGTTACATTGATCCGAGTGAACTCCTCACAGCGATTGGTTTATATCGTTCTGTGTCCTGCCGCTGATACGTTGTTACACTCTGCTTCCTATACACCGCTCTCTACTCCTCTATTGGAGCGCGTCGCCTCTTCCGGCTTGTGCTGACGTGCGCTGCTTCCTGCTGCTTCCATTCCACCTGAGTGCCCGCACCGGCCACCTGAGTGCCCGCACCGGCCACCTGAGTGCCCGCACCGGCCACCTGCGTGCCCCCACCGGCCACCTGCGCGC
>NW_017308685.1:90288-100222 GCF_000935625.1 Nanorana parkeri
CCACCTGAGTGCCCGCACCGGCCACCTGAGTGCCCGCACCGGCCACCTGAGTGCCCGCACCGGCCACCTGAGTGCCCGCACCGGCCACCTGAGTGCCCGCACCGGCCACCTAAGAGCCGTGCTGAAAGGTGAATGAAGCCAGTACTTATTGGAAGCAGTGGCATAACTTCTGCCTTAGCGACCCACTTAGGGCCCAGGGCAGAGGGGGGGCCCGGACCAGGGCCAAATTTACAAAGGGGCACATGGAGCTCCCATCTGAGGCCCACCCCTGCAAATAGGCCCGGGCATCCCAATGGCAATACAGGTCTGGCCACAATCGGGCAGCGACGGCCGTCTAGTCAGGCATATTAAAAGGCCGCTCACTGGGGCTTCTCAGGGCCTTAGTGAGGAGCCTAGAGAGCCGCATTTGCTGTGGCCACAGCTGCCAGTTCTACTCTGCAGACCCCTGGTGAGAGCCCACATTGACCACCTGAGAACTCCGGTGACTACCTGAGAGCCCACACTGGCTACCTGAGAGCCCACACTGGCTACCTGAGAGCCCACACTGGCTACCTGAGAGCCCGCACTGGCTACCTGAGAGCCCGCACTGGCTACCTGAGAGCCCGCACTGGCTACCTGAGAGCCCACACTGGCTACCTGAGAGCCCACACTGGCTACCTGAGAGCCCACACTGGCTACCTGAGAGCCCGCACTGGCTACCTGAGAGCCCGCACTGGCTACCTGAGAGCCCGCACTGGCTACCTGAGAGCCCACACTGGCTACCTGAGAGCCCACACTGGCTACCTGAGAGCCCGCACTGACCACCTGAGAGCCTGCGCTGACCACCTGAGAGCCTACACTGACCACCTGAGAGCCTGCGCTGACCACCTGAGAGCCTACACTGACCACCTGAGAGCCTACACTGACCACCTGAGAGCCTACGCTGGCCACCTGAGAGCCTACGCTGGCCACCTGAGAGCCTACGCTGGCCACCTGAGAGCCTACGCTGGCCACCTGAGAGCCTACGCTGACCACCTGAGAGCCTACACTGGCCACCTGAGAGCCTACACTGGCCACCTAAGGGCCGCGCTAGCCATCTGAGAACCTGCACTGACCACCTGAGGCCCTGGAGACATCAGGCCATGAACCTGGGGCAACACAGAGCATGCAGCTTCATATTATTCTACATTGCTGTATAATGTATTGCTGGGATTTGTAGTCCCCTCTACAGCATGGAGTCGGTGGCAGGTCTACCGGGGTCGCAGAGGCAACCGGGCCCTGGCGCTCCACCACTGACTCCAAGCTGAAGAGAGGCTAGAAGTCACAGCCCGGACAGGAGGAAGAGGGCCCCGGTCTCCGCCGACATTTCCATACAAAGGCCCCACCGAAATCCTCAGCACCGGGCCCGTGATGCTCTTAATCCGGCCCCGGCCCGGTCAGGAGAGGGCTGAGGCACTCCTTTCTCTTAGTCCTGCGGCCACCTTCTCCATTTGTGTCCGCAAGGAACTGTGCGCCTCATCCTCGCCTCTGTCTCCTGCCAGGCCGCCGCAGTCTAGGAAAGCGGCATCGGAGTGACATCAGAGCCAGCATGAGCTGAGCTGGGGAGAAGGAGATGGTCAGAGACGCCGCGGGCATGGGAACATGTTCTGGAGGTTGGAAGTGCGGTGGAGGTAGGTTGCAGAGGCAGGAAGTTTGGGGGACCCCCCATACAAAATGTTGCCATGGGGCCCCGAGATTTCTACTTACACCCCATCGTCTGTGCAATGTTTGTCATGTGATCACTTGATTGACACCGGAAGGGATGTATACCGTTTCATGATGAGTCATTTCTGTGTCTCCAGAGCAGGGGCGTAACTAGAAATCACAGGGCCCCATAGCAAAATTTTGTATGGGGCCCCTGTGATTTCTAGTTATACCCCTTGCAGAGCCCACCATGGACTCTCCATGGTGGGCTCTGCAGGGTCACCTCAGGTGGGCTGGTCACACTCCTTACCTGTCTGCCTCCTCTTCCTCCACCGTCGCTGATGGGCCCCGCCTCCTCCTCCGTCGCCAGGCTGCCTCCGTCGACGGGCCCGCCTCCTTCTCCGTTGCTGGGCCCCGCCTCCTCCCCTGCTGCCGACCACAGGCCCCGCCTCCTCCACCACCGCTGCCGGCTCTCACTGACTCTGCGGAGAGGAACGCGCTGCTGCACAGATTACTGTCAGTGATCCAAACAGCGGCGCATTCTTCTCCAAAGCCGCCAGCAGAGCATCCCAGGCGGCCCGCACGGCATCTGGCCGGGCCCCACTGTGCCCCGGGCCCCGTAGCGGCCGCCTGGGTCGCTATGGTGATTGTTACGCCACTGGGTGTATCCATATGAATGGTGACATAGAAGTTAGTGTTTTCACCAGCTTGTCTCCGCCACCATCCAGATGCGAGTACTACTAATCCCAACGTTTATTGGTCATTCCATCCGATACTGGGCTTGTTACACCAGAAGACTTCCTTCTGGGTTGTCTCTATTGTCCTCCACATATTGGGAGTTTCTTCTTCATTCTATTGGTTCCGTTCATCACACTGCTAATGAGTTTATTATTGTTTTGTTCTCCTTCCAGGTGACGTCATCTCGGGTCATCTCCTGAAGTCATGGCGACCTCATCCTCCTCCTCCCATCTCGGGTCATCTCCTGAAGTCATGGCGACCTCATCCTCCTCCTCCCATCTCGGGTCATCTCCTGAAGTCATGGCGACCTCTTCCTCCTCCCATCTCGGGTCATCTCCTGAAGTCATGGCGACCTCTTCCTCCTCCCATCTCGGGTCATCTCCTGAAGTCATGGCGACCTCTTCCTCCTCCCATCTCGGGTCATCTCCTGAAGTCATGGCGACCTCTTCCTCCTCCCATCTCGGGTCATCTCCTGAAGTCATGGCGACCTCTTCCTCCTCCCATCTCGGGGCATCTCCTGAAGTCATGGCGACCTCTTCCTCCTCCCATCTCGGGGCATCTCCTGAAGTCATGGCGACCTCTTCCTCCTCCCATCTCGGGTCATCTCCTGAAGTCATGGCGACCTCATCCTCCCATCTCGGGTCATCTCCTGAAGTCATGGCGACCTCTTCCTCCTCCTCCTCACAAGGTGTGATTGGTGATACTGACAATCCTTTCCAATGTTCTCCTCCATCTCACATCTCCGGAGATTGGAATGAGATGATAGGACGCCTTACGTATCCATATCCTGTACATTTCCTGTAGACATCTGCTCAGTCCACCCATTAGAAGAGTTCAGGAGCTTTCATCAATCCCACAATCACATTGTGTCTTCATATTTTATTATTGATTGATGGAAATGATCTTCTGAGATGGTCCAGTCCTCCATAAGTGACTGGATGACCCTAAACTTGATGGTTACTTGTGTCATGGTTGGGGGCTCATCCTTTGTCTATAATCCTCGAAATCAGCTCCGTGTCACATGACACATCCTGCTGGGAGATTTGGGTGTAATGTTGCTGTGTACATGGATCAGACACTTCATTATTTTGTTGGGGGGGGGGCAGTCGTTCAGGGAGGTATTGAGGGCACGTAGGCAACATTTCTATATATATATATATACTGTCAGGAACCGGATCTGAACCCGGGGCCTCTGTTGTAGCTGGCGGTGGTTCTACCTGCTGAGCCACCTTGGATAGCTCCTTCCCTGATCTCCTGTGTAATCCTCAGTTATACCTAACCTCTGCTGAACTCTGACCTCCTTTGCTCCTCCCTTGAACTTCCTATTTAAGCCACGCCTCTGCACTTCCTGTTTGCCAGATTATTGTGATCCTGACGATATCTTGCTTCCTGCTCCTTCTGTGATACAATCCGCTCATACTGCTACCCGTGTACCGACCTTTGGCTGCTGATTCACCGACTACTCTCATCATCTTCTGCTACATACCTGATACCTTTGGCTCCTGACATCGGCTTGATCTCTGACTACGCTTCTGCCGGCTCCTCCACCACTACCCTCTGCTTGTGTACCGAGCCCGGCCTGTTATACTACGCTTAGGCCTGCTCCTCCAGTACTACCGCCTGCTTGTGTACCGAACCGGCCTGTTATACTACGCATTGCCTGCTGCTTCAGCTGCTGGACCCTGACCCCAGATCGTGACATATACATTGTATGGTCACTCACACTAATGGGTCAGTTTATAATTGTTGTTGCTCAGCTTTCTGGAGTTACACAACTTGCATTTGATTCCATTGGAAAACGTGTGTATCTTGGATGAAAGTTGTGTGAATCATGGGTGAAAATATAAACATATCTCTGTGTTTTTGCACCCTATTATTATGAGTGTAATTTACCATCACGGAGGCAGTCGTGTGACATCATCACAGGGAAGCCAATCTCTCCATAGACCAAGGTACATGTAGCGCTCACCCCGGTAGGAGCCCGCTGAATGCCCGGTTCATCTCTAGTCTGATCTAGGGGATGCTCTTCAGCCGCCCACCCAATAGCACTAACCGCCCTTCTTCTGGGGCCCATAAACTGAGGTCCACTCCAGTAGTAGAATGCTAAGTAAACGATTTATTGAACATCTTCACTGGGGAGAGAGGGTATGAGGGGGGGGGGGGGGGGTTCTAGGTGCCCAGGGGTGACCGACAGGAGCTCCAGACTCACCAGACGTCGTAGATATATCAGTGTAGATCCACCTGGCAGACGGCGGACGGCCACTGATATAACAGACAGACAGGACGGATGCGGATCCTCAACACAGGAGAGACACCGACCATGCTCCTGAAGTCCACTTAGTTCCAGGGTACTTCAAGAGCCTGCACTGGTCCCGGTTCTCTTGCTCTTTCAGCATCTCAGGCCTCCTCCATGTTGGAGGCCTCGGGGAAACCTTTCCCCTCGCAGTAGCCCAGGCCTCAGGCCTAGCCTGGGGGGGGCAGGCTGAACAGGACCCAGCCCTAATCCATGGCTGGTCCCGACGAGAGAGAGCACATGGCAGATCCCTCCAGTAAATGTACTCTATCCCAGCATGCACTGGGGGGGGCGCATTGAAGAACCTGGCTTTCTGGGGCAGCAGGGAGAGCAAATCCGGTCCTGGGGGCAGAGGGTTTCAGGGGAGGGGATAGGAAGGAAGGAAAGGAGGGAGGGGAGCGATGCAGCCCTGACCAGTCCACCTGAGACCCCTTCAGAGCCCACCATAGACAGTCTCAGATGGGCTGTGCAGCATCTATGGTGGGCTCTGCAGGGTCACTCTCAGGTGGGTCCTGTGTCCAGCGCGTCACTAAGCCCTGTGGGAAGGTAAGTCTGTGACAGTAGGACACCCACATGACATATCAGATCTCTTCTGGAGAAACATTGTGTTGTAGTCTGGGTGATGGGGGGATATTGGGACTTTTTCCACAATTCTCCGGTATTTCATGAGATATTTTCTTTTATGATACAATTCTGAGTTCTTCTGGTTAGAATGTTTCACATCATATTTCATGTTTGTAATGAGGAATCAAATATTTGTCTTTCTCTTATAAAGACTTCAGAAAGGAATACAGAGAGTCTGTGGAAGAGATGTTCCAGCGGATTCCTGAATATAATTCCCGTGGGGGAGAGACTGTTAGTCTACAGGAAAGATACACCAAGTTATTAATGAGGAAGGGACGCCAGAGGAAAGAGGAGAAAGAACAACAACTAAGGAGTACAGACAGAAGACATCTACAGACCATGGAGGAAAGACCTTCTGATAAATACTCCCCAATCACAATCCAGGACCTCTTTGCACCCGATGAAGATTGGTTTCATCCCTAACATTGTGGTGTTACAAGGACCTGCTGGGATTGGAAAAACAATGACCTCCAAGAAGATCATGCTGGACTGGGCCTCTGGGAATCTCTACCAAGACAAATTTGACTTTGTGTTTTATCTGAGCTGTAGAGAACTCGACACCATCCCTGAAAACATAAACCTGGTGGGACTTTTATCCAGAAGCTGCGGACCGCCGTGTTCAGATGACCTGGTGTCTATTCTGAGGGATCGTGGAAGTCAGAGAAAACTTCTCTTTCTAGTTGATGGGTTTGATGAACTGAGGTGGACTCCGGGGAAGGAATCTGAGGTTTGTCATGATGTCTGTAATGAAACTCGCAAAGAAATACTTCTCCAAAGCCTGTTCAGGAAACAGGTTGTCCACAAATCTTCTCTGATCATCACCACGAGGTCCCTGGCCATGAAGAAACTGAACACATTGATAGATGATTATCGCTGTGTGGAAATCCAGGGATTCGCAAGGGACGATCGGGAGGAATATGTCCATAAATTCTTTGGCAATGCAGAAGATGCATCCAAGGCTCTCCGTATAATAAGAGACAATGATATTGTGTACGCCATGTGTGCTGTCCCCGTCACATGCTGGATTGTCTGCTTTGTAATACAACAAGAAATAAAGATAGATTTGGGTTTAATTCGATGTAAAACAATGACCTCCATTTACCTCCTCCACCTTAAGGTTTTACTAACCCATCACAGCAAGAAGGACCAGCCTGTGGATGGGAGACCTCGGGCCATCACCACCTGCCTGAAGAAGCTGTGTGCTCTGGCCCATGAGGGAGTTCTGAAGCAGCAAATCTTGTTTAAGGAAGACGACCTAAAAAGACACGGACTGTCTCTGCGTGAGGTGGAGTCTGTGTTCCTGAACGAGAACATCTTCCATTGGGACGTCCGCACCCAGACCTGCTACAGCTTCATCCACCTGAGTGTGCAGGAGTTCTTGGCTGCTCTCTATCACGTGCTGGATGGTGGTTCTGGAAATGAAGAAAAAAGGAAGAAGGACTCTCTCCCTCTGACAATCTGCAAAGGGAAGTTACTCACAGATTTCATTTCAGAACATCCGCATTTAGCCTTGGCGGTGAAATTCCTGTTCGGTCTCCTGAATGAAAAGATGGTGAAGGCCTTCTCCGAGATCACCGGCATCAACATCTCACTGCCGGCCAGATCTGTAATAAGGGAATGGGCCCTGGAGGTCATCAATGTGGGAATCAATATTGATGACATTGTCTGTCTGTATGAGACTCAGGATGAGGACTTCATAAGGAGAGTCATTTCTCAGAGATCACATGTGACGGTGGTAGGTGAACTGCTACACCACCTGTGGAGATTCAGTAATTATTCCAAGCAGCTGGACTATTGCTTGAAGACTTTGAGGAGTGAAAGTTTTCAGTCATTAGATTTTGAATGGCTCACGCTGGATCCCGAGTGCCGGAAATCGGTATCTCTGGTTGCACACAGGAGTCGGAGTGTTGGGTAAGTGAGTGTCATTATTTCTATCTCAATTGAGAACAATCAGCAGAGTCTCCGGGACATGTATGGGGGTCCGGGTACTGCCCTGGGGGACATATATGGGGATCCGGTTACTGCCCGGGGGGACATGTATGGGGATCCGGGTACTGCCCTGGGGGACATGTATGGGGGTCCGGGTACTGCCCTGGGGGACATGTATGGGGGTCCGGGTACTGCCCTGGGGGACATGTATGGGGGTCCGGGTACTGCCCTGGGGGACATGTATGGGGGTCCGGGTACTGCCCTGGGGGACATGTATGGGGGTCCGGGTACTGCCCTGGGGGACATGTATGGGGGTCCGGGTACTGCCCTGGGGGACATGTATGGGGGTCCGGGTACTGCCCTGGGGGACATGTATGGGGGTCCGGGTACTGCCCTGGGGGACATGTATGGGGGTCCGGGTACTGCCCTGGGGGACATGTATGGGGGTCCGGGTACTGCCCTGGGGGACATGTATGGGGGTCCGGGTACTGCCCTGGGGGACATGTATGGGGGTCCGGGTACTGCCCTGGGGGACATGTAGGGGGATCCGGGTACTGCCCTGGGGGGACATGTATGGGGGTGATTTTTACATTTCTTAAAGTGAAACAATAAATATGGTGCCTGGGGGGTCCTCTTAACCTGCTTGTGAAGTGGCGGATCTGCACGATGTATAGAACCTGCTGCAGCAGGTTGGATGACCTCAGTAATGAGAGGGGGTTGGATGATCCCAGTAATGAGAGGGGGTTGGATGACCCCAGTAATGAGAGGGGGTTGGATGACCCCAGTAATGAGAGGGGGTTGGATGACCCCAGTAATGAGAGGGGGTTGGATGACCCCAGTAATGAGAGGGGGTTGGATGATCTTGGCCTAGCTGATCCTTTAACTTGGGATACTTAATTTAAAGATGGAGGCTCGCCCGTCCTCCAGTGAGTGGAAATAATTGATGAATAATAAAGTGAATAGTTTTCATTCTCTGGCTTTGTAAATCATACACACGTAATCTGTTCTGTCTTCTGATATACGAGCGGACCTCGTGTTATTACTGAAGGCAGCTATGTTTCTGTTATGAAAGAGATAAGAGATTGTTCTGTTTTTATGGTAAAGAGGCTTCGAGACTGGTCTTCAAGCGCTCGCCCTTTGTGCCAACTTCCCCAAACATCACAGAGCACATGACTATTGTTATACACGGAGCACGGAGCAAACTCCCATCATCCGGCTTGGGTTCATCTCCTATAAATGATGACTGTTCCATTCTCCTTCTTCATGTCAGAGGTCAGACATTCTCCGTGTCATTGTCACCTCATCGTTTTCTTCTAGGTTTCGGGATTGTAAATTTCATAGATGGTATGGCGAAGATGAAGAGTCCTCCTCCTCCTCAGGACACGATGAAGGGTCCTCCTCCTCCTCAGGACATGAGATGGTTCCTGAGATTTCCTTTCTGAGGAACCCGCAGAGTAATATTCAGGAATTACGGTAAGAGGAATCTTGTGATCCCGGCAGTGATGGGGAAATGTGACGTCTTGTGATTGTTCCGTCTCTCGGTGTTTCCTTGTAGCTCCGGGTGTCTTCCATCCTCTCCGATGTAGAATCTTCCATCACCTCTCCTCTTCCCATGCCTTCTCCTCTCTCTAATGGAAATCTCCCCCCTTTTATTATCTCCTCCATGGACCTTGGACTTCTCCTAATGACTTCCCTTGGTGGGATTGTAACTCTACAAAGAAAACTCTGATGCATGGGGTTCACTTTTGTTATATTTATTTTAGTTTCTACATTTTAAATCTTTTCTTCTTTACATAAGATCCGTGTCTTACAAATAATACGGGGTGTGACCATTGTGACGGACCGCCTGGTACCCCGACTGGGTACCTCCGTCAGAAATCAGCTTCCTCCCCGCTGGAACCTGAATTCCAGCGTCCTCAGCCCAAACCTGACTAATTATTGGACGGAACCAATATATTAGGACAGAAAGCTAAACCCCCCCAATCATCAGACAACACCAATGTGGAAGTGGAAACCAAGATCTGCTTTATTGAAGAAAGCGCAACAGAGTTTATACCTGACAGGATCAGATAAGAGTTCAGTGGTTTACATTGAACAGTCCCCTCCCCTAGACAGCCGGGTGCCGTATTGGAATTCCTTCTAGAAGGGCTTTTCCCCCATAGTTCTCCTTAGGGTAACAGGAGGACACAAACTAGCGTCCTCCCGTCACCCTAAGCTCAGTATATAGGGAGCTACAGCTCGCAGTATACCGAGACGCCGCAGCTGGAGCGGATCCCGACTTAGACGACGGGATCCGCCCAGCTGCGTGAGTGACAGCTGGCTCTGCCTATCGAGAGGCAGAACCAGCTGTACCCTCCCCCGTCCGTTCCGCCAGTCAGCACAACTCTTACCTGTCGGCGCTGTCCGCCTCCGTGGTCCCCGGGCCCTGCCTTCTCTTCCATCCCCGGGCCCCGCCTTCTCTTCCATCCCTGGGCCCCGCCTTCTCTTCCATCTCCGGGCCCCGCCTCCTCTTCCATCCCCGGGCCCCACCTGCTTTTAGGTCACTGGCCAGTGATGTAAGAGGAGGCGGGGTTGCTCTTAGGCGGGCCCCCGCCTCCTCCACTGCTGACGCCGGCCTCTTCTGCCGCAGCTGCCACTGACACAGCTCTGCAGCGGCTTTTCGGGGGTCTTCACAGCCACTGCCGAGCG
>NW_017308685.1:100759-101752 GCF_000935625.1 Nanorana parkeri
TCGGTGATCTTCACAGCCGCTGCTGAGCTGTGCCAGTGACAGCCGGCACCCTTACATGCCATTGCGACCCAGGCGGCCCACGCGGCATCAGAGGGATGCCCTGGCCTGGGCCCCCCTTGTGCCCGGGCCCCATAGTGGTCGCCATGGCGATTTGTTATGCCACTGTGTATTTAGAGCTGATCAGTCAGCTTCATGTTATTGTATTTTCTTCCTTTCCGTTTCATTTCTTCATTACAAACTGTTTATCCCTAAAATGTGTTGAGGACCGTCCTCATATTGTCCTCCCCGGAGGTCCTTACCCCATGGGGGGAGGATGTGTCTGCACCTTCTATTACTGTCTACGTGTCTTCAGGATGAGATCTCACTGGACTGTCTGCACCTACTACGACTGCTTATTCATTTACTATGATTAAGGTCTTGCTGGTCTCTCTGAGGCGGTAGGCATTCCACACCCCCTGGGTCAGCCCCGCCGCCTCAGGTCTAGGCCCTCTAATACTAATTGGGGAAGCACACGAGTTGTATAAATTAATTATTCATTGGTATAATTACCGTATCTTTCGCTCCATAAGACGCACTGTTTCCCCCCCTCCCCCCCCAAAAGGCGGGAAAAAATATCTGACGGCGTACCCAGGGGTGTGGAATCCCATCCCCTGCTCCTCTGGGGGACCCGTGACCACGGCATAGGAGCTCACCGTAGAGCAGGCGAAGAACGTCCGCGCGCAAGACCAGAACATCCGGTATCTGCGTTTAGTATTTTCACGAGTATGAGTACTGGTGAAAGTTCTCCATGTATTGGCACTGCTGCATCCCTACTTTAAAAATATAATGCATTGCTGGGACTTGTAGTCCTACATAGCTGGTGCTATTCTGCTTTGCTGTACAATCATCACCAATGCAGAATACCAGCAACTATGCGGGACTACAAGTCCCAGCAACACTTCATTATAAGTCAGCTATGCAGAATGCCACCAGCATCCCCCCCACTATAATGCA
>NW_017308685.1:103842-104221 GCF_000935625.1 Nanorana parkeri
TCCCCGCCGCACAGCCGCCCGTACATGCCGCGGGTAGCAGAGCGGCAGGGAAGGAGCGGCACAGACTCGGGGGGGCCCCTCTTCTTCCTCGTCCCGGTGGCCAGGGGGCGGGGCTAAGTGGAGAGGGTCCTCACACATCAGAATGTGCCGCCCCGGCGGTGCCTGCAACACAGCCTCTTCTTCCCCGCCGCACAGCCGCCCGTACATGCCGCGGGTAGCAGAGCGGCAGGGAAGGAGCGGCACAGACTCGGGGGGGCCCCTCTTCTTCCTCGTCCCGGTGGCCAGGGGGCGGAGCTAAGTGGAGAGGGTCCTCACACATCAGAATGTGCCGCCCCGGCACATTCTACAGGACCAGTGTGACAGCCTCTCCATCCCCGCC
>NW_017308685.1:105434-106226 GCF_000935625.1 Nanorana parkeri
CCGATCGGACTGAAGCCGAGCTGCCCATGACTCGGTGTCCTCGTTCAGCCGTACAGATCATAGTGACGACCGCTCGGTCAGTGACGATTGTATTCATCCGGAAGTATCATTTCCTGTCTCTATATTTGTCTCCGCAGTTTGGAGAGGTGTGGCCTAACCTCCTCGTCCTGCGATCTCCTCCGATCAATACTGATCACCAATGGATCTCTCATCAGACTGGATTTATCATTTAATAATCTGCAGAACTCCGGAGTAAAACGTCTGTGTGAGGGTCTCCGGCATCCGGACTGCACCCTGCAGGAGCTGAGGTGAGAACGATACTATAAATGATGATATAACAATATTAATTGTGACCGGTAATAATATGCCGTCCATGGCAGTGAATGGTGACTGGCAGTGAATGGTGACTGGCAGTGAATGATGGAGGGCACTCCATCTTCTTCTTCTTCTTCTCCTTCTCCTTCTCCTTCCTTTATTGCTATCACACAGGAGCTAACAAGCCCCCTGTGTGATAGCAATTGGAGGTGACAGGTTCTCTTTATTGACCCCGTCGCCTCCAATACAGGAGTTCTAGCGCAGCGCCGTGCTGGAAATCCTGTGACAGGTGAGAGAGGAAGAGCGCGGCACGGCACCGCACCGCACGGCTCTCCCCTCTCACTGTCTACACGGAGCGGCACGGTTACTTTTAACCTTCCCGCTCTGCTCACCGCTCTCCATCCTGAAGACTGCGGCGGCGAGGACGGAGCCGGGAGGACGCAGCATGGAGAGAGGTAGGTGCAAGGGAGGGGGGGG
>NW_017308685.1:106409-107380 GCF_000935625.1 Nanorana parkeri
GGGGGGAGGACGCAGCATGGAGAGAGGTAGGTGCAGGGGAGGGAAGGGGGCGGCGGGGAGAGGAAGGACCTGCAGAAAACAAGTGATCTCTCCTATTCTACATTTAGCCCGGCTTGTGCAGAGCAGGGCTAAATGTAGAAAATAAATTATGTTCTGGGCGTCAGGTGACTTCAAACCTGTGCCGCCCCTCTGCTCCGTGCCGCCCCGAGGTGACCTTGCCGGGAATCCGGCCCTGGGGACAACTGATATTCCCATCACCCATCCAAATGTCCCAACATTTCATTTTCTAAGACCCCCCCCCGTACACGGATCAATCACTGGAGGAACTTCTCACCTCTCTCTCCTGTTTTCTCCCACCAGGCTGGATCGCTGCGGTGCGACACTCTCGTGCTGCGATGATCTTCTCTCAGTTATCACCACGAACCGAACTCTGACCACGCTGGAGGTCACATTGGATGACAATAAGAAGATGTCGTACTCGGAAGTGGATCGTTGCTGTGAGGTCCTCCGACATGCCGGCATCACTGTGTATAAAAGGTAAGGTCTGTTCTATCGGAGGTAACGCACATACTAAGACAATACACGCACATACTAAGACATGCGCAACATGGGATGGGGAGGAGAGGGTGGAGGTGGGACGCTTTGTTGGGAGGTCTTCTGACACCCCGGGGCTGGATTGTAATGAAAGATGGAAGGACGGGGTGACCAACCTTCTATACAAGTTCTGCTGGAACCAGGGGCGTAACTAGAAACTACAGGGCCCCATAGCAAGCTTTTGTATGGGGCCCCGTGATTTCTACTTACGCCCCTTGCAGAGCCCACCTGATATCCCAAACAGCCCGTCTGAGGGTGACCCTGCAGAGCCCACCACAGACTCTCTATGGTGGGCTCTGCAGGGTCTCTGGTGGGCTGCACACCTCTTACCTGTCAGCGTGGTCCGTGGTCGCCGGGCCCCGCCTCCTCTTCCGTCC
>NW_017308685.1:107448-111914 GCF_000935625.1 Nanorana parkeri
GCTCCGCCTCCTCCACTGCAAAAGGGTCCAGCCTCTTCACACACACACACACACATCACTGACAGGATCTAACAGCGGCGCGTTCTGCCTCACAGCCACAAGTGACGGCCAGCGCACTGATATGCCATAGCGACTCAGGCGGCCCGCACGGCATCAGAGGGATGCCCTGGCCGGGCCCCTCCCCTGTGCCCGGGCCCCATAGCGGCCGCCTGGGTCGCTATGGCGATTGTTACGCCACTGGCCTGGAACCCATTGGAGGTCTGTAGAGTTATACCGATAATGAGAGAACTGATTTAGATTTTTGGGTGCCACAGATCAGGAGACCTCAGGGGGGGAAGGAGTCAGTAGTCAGGGTCCAAGGAGGCAACAGGACTCAGGTTAGGGCGACGATACTGTGGCAAAATCCTCACTGCATGGACATACAATCTACGTCAGATCTACTCCCAGCATAGGAGACCACTGACATACATTGTACGGCCTCGGCACACATTTCCAGGAAGACATCAAAATAGTTCCCATTAGTGTGTATAAAAATGTCCGTCATTTCTTCCAGACTACAGTACGAGCCCCCCCCCCCCCCCTCCTCCCCCAAAAAAAGATCCCCTCCCCCGCTGACACACTCTCATTGTATTCTTTTATGAAGGATCGGATTCGGGTTTCAGTGTAAATACAGAAGAAGAAGAAGATAATCTGGAGGTTGTGGAAGTCGGCTCCTCCCCCTTCAGGTAATACACGGACCCCGATATGAGTGGAATGATATCACGCGGACCTGTTCATGAAACTGACGATTCAGCGTTTTCCTTCTCTTCAGACGCAGCGACGAGAGATTCTGCTGCACGCCATTCCGGAATGATCCGAGCCGTGAATTTCTCCTTCCTTCCCATTCCTCCGTTTTATTTTATATTGTGTTATTACTCCTTCATGTATTCATTAGGGACGCACCCGGGGGGCCCGGCCAGGGCATCCCTCTGATCCCATGCGGGCCGCCTGGGTCGCTATGGCATATCAGGGTGCTGGCTGTCAATAGGAACGCGCCGCTGTTAGATCACCGACAACCTGTCAGTGATGTGTGCGGCGGCGCGTTCTTCCAGCCGACGCTGAGCTGTGCCATTGTTTGGGGATGATGGGATCAAGCTCTCATCTAATTAAGGACATTCATTAGGTTCAAAGAGTGTCTGTGCTTAAGGAATTCCAATGCGGCCCCCGGCTGTCTAGGGGAGGGGCCACACTGCACTCCTATCTGATCCTGTCAGGTATAAACTCTGTTGCGCTTCCTTCAATAAAGTCAGTTCTTGGTTTCCACCTCAACATCGGTGTTGTCTGATGATTGGGGGGGTTTACTTTTCTGTCCTAATACATTGGTTCCGTCCAATAATTAGGCCGGTTTGGGCTGAGGGCACTGGGATTCGGGTTCCAGCGGAGAGGAAGCTGATTTCTGACGGAGGTCCCCAGTCGGGGTACCAGTCGGTCCGTCACACCCACATCTATAAGGTTGTGAGTAACCCATCTAGGGATCAGGCAACCTATCGGAAGGTGTATGGAGAATGGATCTGTCTCCACGCAGAGGTTGATGGATGGCCATACTCCGTGCTCATTGGCTAGTTAAAGGAGAACTATGAACTCTGCCTCTAGATAGGCGGAGCCAGCTGTCACTCATGCAGCTGGGCGGATCCAGACACAATTGTCTCAGTATACCGCGAGCTGTAGCTCCCTATATACTGAGCTTAGGGTGACGGGAGGACGCTAGTTTGTGTCCTCCCGTTACCCTAAGGAGAACTATGGGGAAAAGACTTAACCCCATAGTTCTCCCTTTAAGGATCATCCTATATTAAGCAGTTTTTGTGTTCCAGAGAACCATGTGGGCAATGACGTTCACCCCAAGATAAAACAAATGAGGTCAGCAGAGCTGTGAGAGGAGATAACGTTGACGTCCTCCTTCAGATGGTGGGTGCCCATTGGCCAAGCAATCGTAGAATACGCCATCGACGTGGCCTGTGTCTTCTCCATCAGGACAGGTGTGAGCACAACGCATAAGAATAGGGAATGAAGTCAAAGTGAAATCTAGTCCAGTATTATAAAGCCCAATTCAAGTAGATGACCGATATCGATAGCGTTTCGGAGCGGTCATATGTTAGGCGATCAGATACACGGAGAGTATGAGAGAGAGAGAGAGATGTCAATCAACAGATACATCAATGACGTCATCAATACAATCGGCTACATGTCATGTGATGTACGGTCCCGCAATTCTTCACGCATCCTTGCAGCCGCCCGGGGGAAGTCTCCAGGATGTATATCACGTGCCTGGTTCAGAGACTGAATGCGCGAGGAGGCCTCCCTTGCACCTCGTGGCTGGAGACAGAGTCCAAGTAGACCAGCGAGAGGCACGAGCGCCGGCGGTGATAACACCGTGCAAAGCCGATATCCAGGGATGCTGGTAACCGAAATCCAAGTAAGCAAGCCGGGGTCAGATCCAATCGAGCAATCACAGTACAGTGGGGTCAGACAAAATCAAAGTCCAGTAAACAAATCCAAGGTCGAGGGGGCAGGCAGCAAGCAAGAGTCATCAGGTCTAATACGGGTCAAGGCAAGAAGAATATCACAGGAGAGCTGAAAGAGAATCCAGCCAAATGGTGGTGCTTGAGCCGGCCTTTTATAGGGGAAGTAGTTAGGTTGATGTGTCACTTCCTGTGTGCCATGTTGTGTGTCACTTCCTGTTTGCCATTTTGTGTCACTTCCTGTGTGCCATTTTGTGTGTCACTTCCTGTGCGCCTTTTTGGCGCACTTTTGCACGGCTGGAGGCGATCTTTTAAAAAGATGGGTTGCACCATACGCACTGGGAACAGTTGGACACTTCCTGGTGTGTGCCGCATCTTGGATACCCCTTCTGCTGTTCCCACCTCGGCTACCCCTCATTAGGCTGTCCCAGCGTTACACGCAAATGGACTTCTACCCTTGTTACTGATCGGATCAGTAGCTTGGTCCGACTCACCCTCTACGTCCCCCTCCTAGGGAAGAAACTACATCGCTTCTTCTCTTCTACCCTCTTCACCTCGTTTCTTTCTATAACCCTTTTTCCTCCCTTTATCTTTTCTTACCCGCTGTGACTCTCTTTCCTCCTCACCTACTACCCCTCCTTGTCCTCCTTACGTGCCTCCCCCCCTCCTTCTAGGACACCTGCCCCTTGGAGTCTGCTCTTATACTCCTTGACGGGTCCACATGGGCATGGTCACACTAACCACGTTTAATGTACGGGGACTTAATGTCCCGAAGAAGCAGTCTCGCTAGCTGGCGGACCTACGGAAATATAACTCGCAAGTGGTGTTTATCCAAGAGACACACTTTAAGAAGGACAATATCCCCAAGCTACATAACAGAGACTTCCCGGTGGTATACCACTGCCCCTCCCCCATCAATAAATCGAAGAGCGTGAGTATATTGCTGGCCAAATCGATAGCATGGCAATTCCAGGACCAGTTGGTCGACCCTGAGGGTAGGTTTCTGCTGGTCAAGGGGATGGTGGGTCAGTCACAGGTAACCATGGTCAATGTGTACTTCCCTAACTCTGAGCAGCTGAGTTTTCTCCGGACCCTGGTGACAAATATCGCCCAATTCGGGGAGGGTTCGATCATATTAGGGGGGACTTTAACTTTTGTATGGATCCCTTTTTAGACGTCTCTAAGGGCACCTCACATCTCTCCTACCCCTACCTTAAGAGATTGAAGTCAGAACTGTTATTGCTCCACCTAGTAGACCCTTGGCGCCTCCTGCACCCTCAAACTAGAGACTACACCTTCTACTCCGACCCCCAACAATTTAACTCCAGATTGGATTATTTCTTTGTGCAACACGAGACCTCCACCTTTGTAGTTTCGGCGGATATCGGTAATATCCTCCTCTCCGATCATGCCACTGTCCATCTGACCCTGGAACTCTCCACACCCACCTCCTCAGGCTTCTCATGGAGGCTGAACGAGTCCCTCCTACAGGACCGCTTGATCAGAAGCGATCTTGAGAAGCAATTGCGTTCCTTCTTTCTAGTGAACAATGGGTCCACCATCTGGGAAGCCCATAAATGTGTCATGCGCGGCGTCTTGATTAAACATGGGGCCCGCAGGAAACGGGAGCGCGGTCAGCGAGTCGGGGAACTGTTCCCGGGAAATGCGCGACCTTTAGTCGCTCCACAAACGATCACTAGCTGGGCTCACGCACTGCAGACTGATCAAGGTGCGGGAAGAGCTTAACGACCTGTTATTTACCAAAAGCAAACAACGCTTGCTGCGCGGTAAACGCACCTTGTACGAGTACTCGAACAAACCTGGTAGGCTCCTGGCCAGAGTCCTAAGGGGCCTGCAGACAAAAACCTTTATTCCTCGAATAAACTCGACGGGGGAGCGGCGGTCTTTTCCAGTGACATAGCGGCAGAGTTCAGGACTTATTATGACAAACTCTATAACCTGCATCCT
>NW_017308685.1:116369-119660 GCF_000935625.1 Nanorana parkeri
CAAAATCAAAGTCCAGTAAACAAATGGGGGGTGGGGGGGGCAGCAAGCAAGAGTCGTCAGGTCCAATCCGGGTCAAGGCAAGAAGAATATCACAGGAGAGCTGAAAGAGAATCCAGCCATATGGTGGTGCTTGAGCCGGGCCTTTTATAGGGGAAGTAGTTAGGTTGATGTGTCACTTCCTGTGTGCCATTTTGTGTGTCACTTCCTGTGCGCCATTTTGCACGGCTGGAGGCGATCTTCTGCGCATTGACCCGAATGGCGGAATTCTCGCTGGTACGGCAGTGTACCAGTACCAGTGTAATTCTCGCTTGGCGCATGCGCAGTTACAGCGGACCTCTGGCAATATAGGAAAAGAAGACTCACGGATGGCGCCTTGTCTTCATGAAATATGTTCATTATATAGAAATAAAATAATTTACCGTACTTTGCGCTCCATAAAGGCGCACCGCTACACAGGACGCAGGCGGTTCCCGTGACAGAAGCCGCAGTTCAGTGACCACAGACAGGTGGCGCTCTCAGCGATCACACAGAGCAGGCGGAGAACGGCCGTTCTTCGTCTGCTCTACGGGCTCTGTGGTGAGCTCCTATACCGTGGTCACGGGTCCCCCAGAGGAGCGGGTGACCCGAAAACCACGGGGGGAAGAGTCCAAGTAGACAGCGAGTGGCACGAGTGCCAGTGGTGATAACACCGTGCAAGCCGATATCCAGGAATGCTGGTAACCGAAATCCAAGTAAGCAAGCCGGGGTCAGATCCAATCGAGCAATCACAGTACAGAGGGGTCAGACAAAATCAAAGTCCAGTAAACAAATCCAAGGTCGAGGGGGCAGGCAGCAAGCAAGAGTCATCAGGTCCAATCCGGGTCAAGGCAAGAAGAATATCACAGGAGAGCTGAAAGAGAATCCAGCCATATGGTGGTGCTTGAGCCGGGCCTTTTATAGGGGAAGTAGTTAGGTTGATGTGTCACTTCCTGTGTGCCATTTTGTGTGTCACTTCCTGTGCGCCATTTTGCACGGCTGGAGGCGATCTTCTGCGCATTGACCCGAATGGCGGAATTCTCGCTGGTACGGCAGTGTACCAGTACCAGTGTAATTCTCGCTTGGCGCATGCGCAGTTACAGCGGACCTCTGGCAATATAGGAAAAGAAGACTCACGGATGGCGCCTTGTCTTCATGAAATATGTTCATTATATAGAAATAAAATAATTTACCGTACTTTGCGCTCCATAAAGGCGCACCGCTACA
The DNA here is from genome assembly GCF_000935625.1 of Nanorana parkeri. Taxonomy (NCBI): domain Eukaryota; kingdom Metazoa; phylum Chordata; class Amphibia; order Anura; family Dicroglossidae; genus Nanorana; species Nanorana parkeri. The sequence goes on from NW_017308685.1 coordinate 117,612, forward strand.
CAGGACGCAGGCGGTTCCCGTGACAGAAGCCGCAGTTCAGTGACCACAGACAGGTGGCGCTCTCAGCGATCACACAGAGCAGGCGGAGAACGGCCGTTCTTCGTCTGCTCTACGGGCTCTGTGGTGAGCTCCTATACCGTGGTCACGGGTCCCCCAGAGGAGCGGGTGACCCGAAAACCACGGGGGGAGGGGGGGGGCGCCTCCGCTCGGTTTTAATACAAGTGATCTGAATAGAGTAGCGGCTTCCATTGTACGTTTAGCTCTGCTTTAGCAGGGCTAAATGTACAAGAAACTAGGGATTCGCTTGATAAGACGCACACACATTTTCCCGCCTTTTTTTTGTGGGGGGGGGGGGTGGGTCCCCCCCTAAAAATTCCAATCAGACCTAAAGGGTCTAGTATGAATGGGGAAGGGGGACTGCACGCTGTTTTTCCCCCGACTTTAATGTTTAAAAACATAATAAACACTGTTCATGTTTTTCAAAGGTCTCAGTATTGATTCCTATGCAGTCATTCATTGATATCGTGTTCATCAGATTGGGTTCCGGATATCCCAGTTTTCTCAGTGGCGCCATTTTATATATACTGCACAGTAATGTACACGGCATCTCACAAAAGTAAGTACACCCCTCGCATCTTTGTAAATATTTTATTACCCTGTTTCCCCCCAAATAAGACCATTCCCGGGGCCGGTGGTGGCATAAGGGAGAAGAGCCGCGGGAGAGAATCGGCGGTGCCAACGAAGCCGGCGCTAGAGGAAGCGAGGCGGCACCGGAGGGAGCAGAGCCGCATAAGCCGATGCCTCCTCTATAGCCCCGCCTCCTGTCACAGGCGGAGTCATACCAAATGCGCTCCGCCTGTGAGGAATCCATAGTGAAAGCTTCGCTCATTCTGGTCTCCAAATTGCTGTTACACCGGCTGTATGGTCTTGGCCACCGTGCCGCGGCTCAGTTTCAGGGTCTCGGCGATCTTCTTATAGCCTCGGCGGCCATCTTTATGTTTCAGATCCGCAGAGAGTTCTCTGCCATGAGCCGCCGTGTAGAACTTCCAGCGACCAGTATGAGAGAGCGAGAACACCAAATGTAACACACCGGAGACCTCGTAACACTAACGAGTCACATGACACCGGGGGAGGGACACTAACGAGTCACATGACACCGGGGGAAGGACACTAACGAGTCACATGACACCGGGGGAGGGACACTAACGAGTCACATGACACCGGGGGAGGGCCCCGGATTATACACTGATATACTGCCAGGGGCCCCGGATTGTACACTGATATACTGCCAGGGGCCCCGGATTGTACACTGTAGCCAAGTGTCATGTCTTCTGTGTCGTCACATGACATGATATCATCCAATGAGAGTGGGACTCACGCTGGTCTCACGCCCACAAACACAGACAGTACATGTGTCATATCACTCTGCACAGTAGGTGCCCTGGTGTCCAACCTGCGGCTCTTTGAAACCTTCTGTGTGGCCCTCAGGGTCCCTGCAGACAGTAGTCTGTGTATCCCTCTAGCAGTAATCTTTATGTACGTCATAATCTAGTATGTCTGCAGTCTCTGACCATCCCCTGTAGTGTGTCTGCAGTCTCTGACCGTCTCCTGTATCATGACTGCAGTCTCTGACCATCCCCTGTAGTATGTCTGCAGTCTCTGACCATCCCCTGTAGTATGTCTGCAGTCTCTGACCATCCCCTGTAGTGTGTCTGCAGTCTCTGACCATCCCTGTAGTATGTCTGGAGTCTCTGACCATCCCATGTAGTATGTCTGCAGTCTCTGACCATCCCCTGTAGTATGTCTGCAGTCTCTGACCATCCCCTGTATTATGCCTGCAGTCTCTGACCATCCCCTGTAGTGTGTCTGTAGTCTCTGACCAACCCCCCTGTGGGGAAGAGGAAGAGAGATCATGAGTACAGATTAGGGGGGCGGGGACCCCCCGCAGAGACCTCCCCCCCCACTTACCAGGCATGGAGCCTCCACATCCGCAGCGGGCGTCCTTCTGACCTCCACTGGAGCAGAACGTACAGCAATGGTAGATCCCGG
>NW_017308685.1:119703-120350 GCF_000935625.1 Nanorana parkeri
CACATGATATACATTGTATTTACTGGGGGACGCACGGAGACTGAACGCAGCGTCATGACAGCCGATACAAAGCAACTCCCGGCTGTCACTGTGTCAGCATCATTCAACCCGCCGGCCCGGGACTGGGCAGTGAAAGGAGAAGCAGCGCAGTGATGACCTCATCTGTCACTCTGCTCTCTACAGCTACGAGCACGCTCACTGCCTGCACGTGAGCTGACTGGCTCCTGTCCTGCTTCTTCCTCTCACACTCCAGCCCTGCTGTACAGGGACTGCAGGAGGCCGATCAGAGGTTGGACGTATACGTGACCGGGAATCGGAGGTCATGTGACACCGTTGTCTCACCTTGATGTGACGGCCCTTTACGCACACGCTGACCGCCAGCTGCCCCGCCTCCGAGGGGGTGTAGGAGATCTGGTAGGTTCCGTCATGGTTGTCCTGGAGGGAGGGTTGGAGAGCTCTGAGGGACAGACAACGCGAAAAGCTTACAGGATGGTCCGCACAGTAAGGGAAGGGTCCTATAACAAAGGGGAGGGTCCTGTAACAAAGGGGAGGGTCTGCACAGAAGGGGAGGGTCCTGTAACAAAGGGGAGTGTCCCATAACAAGGGGGAGGGTCATATAACAAGGGGGAGGGTCCCATAACAAGGGG
>NW_017308685.1:120459-121929 GCF_000935625.1 Nanorana parkeri
TAGAGAGGGTCCTGTAACAAGGGGGAGGGTCCAATAACAAGGGGGAGGGTCCTATAACAAGGGGGAGGGTCCTATAACAAGGGGGAGGGTCTGCATTGTAGGGAAAGGGGCTGAACTGGGGGGAAGGGTTCTATGGAAGAACTCCAATACCATAATCTGATCTCCCCGGACCTCCAGGACTGGAATCTGATCTCCCCGGCTGTGTGTACACATCAGTATAAGGAGGTCAGAGCCGGCCCACGTCTCCTCTCACCTGCCGGACTCCCGGTGTAGTATGGTGACTCTCGGCTCTTCCCGCGGCTCCTCGGCCTTGTTCTTACAGATGACGGTGAAGCTGCTCAGAGAATGGGGGGGCCCTCATAATGGGCACAGGGATGGGGGGGCCCTCATAATGGGCACAGGGATGGGGGGGCCCTCATAATGGGCACAGGGATGGGGGGGCCCTCATAATGGGCACAGGGATGGGGGGGCCCTCATAATGGGCACAGGGATGGTGGGAGCTCCTCATAATGGGCACAGCGGGTGTACAGACCCGGGAACTCAGCACAGGGATGGCGGGACACACCCCCTTCCCAATCAGACACACCTCTCTCTGGCAAGACACACCCCCTATGATGGCTGTAATGAGGGGCGTGGCTGTCACTGAGCTCCGCCAGCACAGAGCACTGGCGTGGAGGACAGGAAGCAGCCATTGGACTTTATACGAAGAATCTGATTGGTTGGTAACTGTCCGCTCTGAAATCTCACCTTGCCCTTTGACCTCGCACCTCTCGGGGTCGATCCCTCCCCTCTGCACCGTCCCGTACACCTGGTAGCCCCGGCACAGCCCCGCCTCTTCCTGCGGATTGAATCGGACGCTGACGGGCTCCACCTGCTCCGCCCCGCTGCGGTCCCCGTGACTGAGGTCCCCGAGGCGGCCCAGCGCCAGGGCCTTGGCGCGCACGATGTGGAGGTCGGGCCCGCAGTGCAGGAGGCCCCGGGTGAAGGTGGCGGCAGTGCGGAGGTCTGAAAGCTGCTGGTGGGCCCGGGCCCTCTGCAGGTTCAGGGCCTGCTCCTTCCGACGCACTTCGTCGTCGAGGTCACGCAGGAGGCGGAGCTTGTGCTCCTGGATCGCCTGTATGTACCCCTCGGTGAAGAGCTCCACCTCCTTCCGCAGGGTATCCGCCCTCTGCCTCAGCTCCTCCCCCGCCCTGCGCACGGCGTGCAGCGTCTTCTCCAGGTCCTCCAGCTGCGGATCCGACTTCAGTAAGGCTCCTCGAAGCTGCTCCTTGTGCTTCACGGCCGCCTCCCCCACGGGGCCCAGCTCGTGGCCCCGGTGCCTGAGGAGCGCGCAGTCCCGGCACGAGGGAACCGCACAGGCCTCGCAGAACAAGCGCAGCTCCTCCAATGGGTGGAGAGAACAGTACGGGGGCGGAGAGAGGGAGGAGCCCGGAGGAAGATCCCTGAGGAGCTGCAAGCCATGAGCCGCCG
>NW_017308685.1:122829-125067 GCF_000935625.1 Nanorana parkeri
AGACCCTGCACCCCTCACTGACCCCTAACCCAGAGCGAGACCCTGCACCCCTCACGGACCCATAACCCAGAGCAAGACCCTGCCCCCCTCACTGACCCCTAACCCAGAGCAAGACCCTGCACCCCTCACTGACCCCTAACCCAGAGCGAGACCCTGCACCCCTCACTGACCGCTAACCCAGAGCCAGACCCTGCACCCCTCACTGGCTGCATGCTTGTTCCAGGTCAGTGACACAAGTCAGCCATGTTGGATTTCCACATCGATGACTGCTCTTCTTGTGCACGGTGACTGGTCTTATCTCCGCCCCCTCCTGTAATAAAGACCAGTCACTTCCGCTCTCTCTCCTTGTGCAGGGTGACTGGTCTTGCCTCCGCCCCCTGCTGTAATAAAGACCGCTCACTGCTGCTCTCTCTCCTTGTGGAGGGTGACTGGTCTTATCTCCGCCCCCTCCTGTAATAAAGACCGGTCACTGCTGCTCTCTCCTTGTGGAGGGTGACTGGTCTTATCTCCGCCCCCTCCTGTAATAAAGACCGCTCACTGCTCGCACTCCCTCCTTGTGCAGGGTGACTGGTCTTGTCTCCGCCCCCTCCTATAGTGGGTGGGGTCTCTCTGCTCAGGCTATGTACAGCGCGGTGATGATGCTACTTTTACAAGGTAATATCTGGGTGTGTGATTGCGTTGGGTGCTGACACTGAGGATTGTGTTTTGTGCTCGGAGTTCACCTTTAAGAAGGAAAGTTTCCTGGAAGTCCCGGTGACCCGATGACAGGGGGTGGGGGAGGGGGGGAGGAGGGATTTCCCTCCAGAATTCAGAGGTGGTTTTCGGGGTTGTTTTGAAGAAAAGAGGAAATGAAATGAGTTCCGACACACTGAAACTTCCAGAATGTAACAATGTGTCCCCTCCCCCCCAAACAAGGAGGAGGTCCAAGGATGACACATACCCCTCCCCCACAATGAGGACCTTCCAAAAAAAAGCTGAAAGTTAACCTCTGGAGTCCCCGAGGGTTTTGCTTTGTCTCGTTTCTGCACCTCGTACATTTTATAGACTGCCCTAAATTTGCCCTCCCCCATTACAAATAAAACCTATCATGGGTGGTGGGAGGGGCTAAATATGGCCGGTGGGAGGGGCCTGCACATAGCTTCCTGAAAACATTGCAGCACCCTGACTTAGTACTCGTCTCAAGAGCCCTCAGCCCCGATGCGAGCAGTGGGCGGGCTCTTTGGAGGAGTTATGCAAATATCAAGGGCATGGGTGGGCGTCGGTCTGGAGGAGTGGGCGTTCCTAGGCGGGCTGTGTTTGCATGAGGACCGCCCACATGTGATGCTGAGCCTCCATCACTGAAATCCAAAGGCCAGGGACAGTCAGGCTTTGGGAGGAAAGTGCTAGATGATGCTGGATGTCCCAAAGGTGGGCGGGCTCTATCTGGCTCGCTGCAGATTTGAATGCACATTGTGAGAAGCTCCTCCCAGTGTGCAGTGATATCAGAGAAAGAGGGGAGGAGCCGGTACAACTGTGCAAGACTGAAGGGAAGACCCCCATGTCAGGTTTTTATTGCCGTCTGTGCCCAGCAGGCCCCACCCACTACAGGAAACTACAGGAGGGGGCGGAGACAAGACCAGTCACCCTCCACAAGGATAGAGCAGCAGTGAGTGGTCTTTATTACAGGAGGGGGCGGAGACAAGACAGGTCACCCTGCACAAGGAGACAGGCCAGCAGTGGGTGGTCTTTATAACAGGAGGGGGCGGAGACAAGACCAGTCACCCTGCACAAGGAGACAGGCCAGCAGTGAGTGGTCTTTATTACAGAAGGGGGCGGAGACAAGACCAGTCACCCTGCACAAGGAGCCGATTTTGCCCCTGGGGCCGCACATTGCATGCACTATGGGGGAATGCAGAACTGAGGACTATATACCATTAGACTGACCCTAACATGTTGCAGCCCTCGGAGCTCCTTCCACAGGGCGGCCGCATTCGTTTTCTGTTTTTTTAGGTGAAACACATTTTCAGCAAGCGCAGAAAATTCCTGTTGATCCGGCCAGAAATCCCGCGTCCTTGTCACTTCCTGTGAGCTGAACTGGAACCGTAAACAATCTTAGCTTTATTCTCTGCTATCTTCTTTGACCTACACACCCCCGCGCCTATCAACAGTATGGAGAGGAGGAGAAGGGGAGGTGTTGTGTAGTCCCGTCCTGGGGTGACAACGCTGCTGCTCCTCCATAGATACAGCACATTGTGTGAG
>NW_017308685.1:125219-125526 GCF_000935625.1 Nanorana parkeri
TTTCCATCCAAGTGAAAGGGAATTTTTCACTCACTTCCTGTCCAACATTTAACCAGACAGGAAGTGAGGGAAACTCTCCAGCAGCAACACAGACAGAGATACAAAATGGTTTTGTTTGGTAGAGCGAGGGGCGGCTGAAACCCGTCAGCTTGTTATCTCTCTGTGTCCCCTGTCGCAGATTTTTCACTTCACTTCCTGTTTGGCGAAACCGTTGTCAGCAAGACAGGAAGTGAATGTAAATCTCTCTAACAAAACTCAGAAAAGCAGGAAATATCAAACAGGGGTCCCCTCCCTCCCCCCCCCTCCA
>NW_017308685.1:127261-130092 GCF_000935625.1 Nanorana parkeri
AGAGCTTTCGTTTGGTGGTATTTAATATTACCAAATTTTTTTTTTTTTAAACTGTTCCCCTATAATAAATTAGAAAACATTTATTATTACCCAATTTTTTGGTAAAATATAAAAGGCGGGGTCACGTCGGGTAAAAAGACAGCAAACATGTTAAGCCTTAAAATTGCGCGAAACCTCAAAAAACTACAATACCCAAAATTTTAGAGTGTAAGCTCCTCTGTGCAGAGACTAATGTGACTGGCTCAGTGTGGCGGCGGTGCGGGGGGCCCAGGCCTAAAGCTGTGTAAGGGGCCCCGAAATTTCTGATGGCTGCCCTGCCCGCGGCCCATGTCCTCACCTGTGTGCCTCGTACATGTTCATCTTGCACTCCTGGCACCGTCTCTCGCCCTTCCCGTCCGCGCAGAGGTCACACGGCATCTGGTGCCCCCCGCTCCGCAGCCGCACACGCAGCACCTCGGTCTGCGCCAGCATGTCGGGCAAGAACTCCTGCACGCCCCCCGCTGGCAGCGCCACCTCGCAATCACACAGCGGGCACAGGAGGCTCCTCAGCTTCTGCCCCCTCTCCAGGGTGGTGAAGGGCTCCAGCTTGCTCAGGCAGTCCATGCAGAGCGTATGCAGGCAGGGCAGGACTCGGGGGTCCGAGAACATCTCCTGGCATTGTGGGCAGTGCGCCCGCAGCTCCGCCGAAATCTCATCCAGAGCGCCCGTCTTGGCCATCCGATCCAAAAGGGGAAAATTCCGGAAAACGACCCAGAAAAAGGTGGCGAGGCCGGAGTGACGGAAACAGGAAATCTGCAGAGACCTCCAAAGGAAGTCAGAGGTCCAATGTGGAGAGGACAGGTCTTCAAGGATGGTGGAAGCGTAAAATCCACCAGGTCCTGCACACAATCCAAAGACAGGCCACCAGTTCCTGCACAAGATCCTAGGAGAGGTCAAAGATCACGTACAAGGTCCTAGGAGAGTTCACAGATCCCGGAGAAGATCCTAGGAGAGGTCACAGATCCCGGAGAAGATCCTAGGAGAGGTCACAGATCCCGGAGAGGTCACAGATCCCGGAGAAGATCCTAGGAGAGGTCACAGATCCCGGAGAGGTCACAGATCCCGGAGAAGATCCTAGGAGAGGTCACAGGTCCCGGAGAAGATCCTGGGAGAGGTCACAGGTTCCGGAGAAGATCCTGGGAGAGGTCCCAGATCCTGAAGAAGATCCTAGGAGAGGTCACAGATCTTGCACAAGATCCTAGGAGCGGTCACAGATCCCGGAGAAGATCCTAGGAGAGGTCACAGATCCCGGAGAGGTCACAGATCCCGGAGAAGATCCTAGGAGAGGTCACAGATCCCAGAGAAGATCCTAGGAGAGGTCACAGATCCCCGAGAAGGTCCTAGAAGTGGTCACAGGTCCCAGAGAAGGTCCTAGAAGTGGTCACAGGTCCCAGAGAAGGTCCTAGAAGTGGTCACAGATCCCACAGAAGGTCCTAGAAGTGGTCCATGTATCTCACACAAGCTCCTAGGAGTAGTTCCTAAATCTCACACAACTTCCAATCAGGATCAAATCCTTCAGTATGAAGTCTGGAGTAGAACTACAACATCCAGCAGTCCTGTCCGGAGCCCCCGGTGAGGAGGTCCTGTTATTGGTGTTGGAGGTCCCGTCTCCCCTCACTTTTCCTGCAGGGACATTCCTGGGCCGGTCTGTACACGGCCCTCATACAGGCCTCACACCGCCTGCCCCTCCTCCTCCCTCTCCCAGGAAGATTAGGGAGAGTGGAGTCATGAGAATCACTCCGGACAGGAACAAGGTGCAGCTGTGCCGGCTTTGAAGGGGTTAATCCCGAGCACATTCCCGGAATTCCAACCCGCCCCCCCACCTATCCTGCAGCTCTCCGGAAACCCCGTACAATCGCTCACCGTTCAAGTGAAGCAAAATCCCAAAGTTTTCGTTTTAGGATTCGAACTCAGTGTCTGTGACCCCACTGTGGAGATTCACCTTCTCTGTTCCTCCTGGTGACCCCATTGGGGAGATTCACCTTCTCTGTTCCTCCTGGTGACCCTATTGGGGAGATTCACCTTCTCTGTTCCTCCTAGTGACCCCATTGGGGAGATTCACCTTCTCTATTCCTCCTCGTGACCCCATTGGGGAGATTCACCTTCTCTATTCGTCCTTGTGACCCCATTGGGGAGATTCACCTTCTCTATTCGTCCTTGTGACCCCATTGGGGAGATTCACCTTCTCTGTTCCTCCTGGTGACCCCATTGGGGAGATTCAACTTCTCTATTTGTCCTGGTGACCCCATTGGGGAGATTCACCTTCTCTATTCGTCCTGGTGACCCCATTCGGGAGATTCCCCTTCTCTATTCGTCCTTGTGACCCCATTGGGGAGATTCACCTTCTCTGTTCCTCCTGGTGACCCCATTGGGGAGATTCACCCCGATTGGGGCGATTCCCCTTCTCTGTTCCTCCTAGTGACCCCATTGGGGAGATTCACCTTCTCTATTCCTCCTCGTGACCCCATTGGGGAGATTCACCTTCTCTATTCGTCCTTGTGACCCCATTGGGGAGATTCACCTTCTCTATTCGTCCTTGTGACCCCATTGGGGAGATTCACCTTCTCTGTTCCTCCTGGTGACCCCATTGGGGAGATTCAACTTCTCTATTTGTCCTGGTGACCCCATTGGGGAGATTCACCTTCTCTATTCGTCCTGGTGACCCCATTCGGGAGATTCCCCTTCTCTATTCGTCCTTGTGACCCCATTGGGGAGATTCACCTTCTCTGTTCCTCCTGGTGACCCCATTGGGGAGATTCACCTTCTCTATTCGTCCTGGTGACCCCATTGGG
>NW_017308685.1:132595-133812 GCF_000935625.1 Nanorana parkeri
TCCTTGTGACCCCATTGGGGAGATTCACCTTCTCTGTTCCTCCTGGTGACCCCATTGGGGAGATTCACCTTCTCTATTCGTCCTGGTGATCCCATTGGGCAGATTCACCTTCTCTATTCGTCCTGGTGATCCCATTGGGGAGATTCACCTTCTCTGTTCCTCCTGGTGACTCCATTGGGGAGATTCACCTTCTCTGTTCCTCCTGGTGACCCCATTGGGGAGATTCAGAATATTTATTCCTCCTGGTGAAAATATCGTCAAGAAATGAGAAATCTGAAATGTATCTCATATATTCAATGAGTGCAGGAGATACTAGATCCCACACAAGGTCATAAGGAAGGTCACTAGATCCCACACAAGGTCCTAAGGAAGGTCACTAGATCCCACACAAGGTCATAAGAAAGGTCACTAGATCCCACACAAGGTCATAAGGAAGGTCACTAGATCCCCACACAAGGTCATAAGGAAGGTCACTAGATCCCACACAAGGTCATAAGGAAGGTCACTAGATACCCACAAGGTCATAAGGAAGGTCACTAGATCCCACACAAGGTCATAAGGAAGGTCACTAGATCCCACACAATGTCCTAAGGAAGGTCACTAGATACCCACAAGGTCATAAGGAAGGTCACTAGATCCCCACAAGGGAGGACTTTGTATGTGCATGCAGACCCTCCCTAGGTGACGCCCACATACTAGATACCCACAAGGTCATAAGGAAGGTCACTAGATCCCCACAAGGGAGGACTTTGTATGTGCATGCAGACCCTCCCTAGGTGACGCCCACATGTGAAGCTGAGCCTCCATGATTGAAAGAACAGAAATCCAATGAATGAAAGGGGCGGGGCCAGTCAGGCTGGGGAGGAAAGTACTAGATGATGCTGGACGTCCTCCAGCCAGGAAAGGAGGCGGGGTCTGACTGACTTGCTGCAGCTTCTAATGCACATTGTGAGAAGTTGGATCCTAGCGTACGAGGACCGAAGAGAGACGTAGTACGAGCACTGACCGATCCCAGACCTGTGCTAGGCTCTGGCTTGCAGGGGATGCACTGGCCCTACTTTCAGCGGGCCACACAGCTGCAGACCAGGGGCCCAATCCGGCCCGGGGACCCTAATACCCCCGGGTCGGCTCTGTAGGGTAAACCAGTGAGTGCTGAGGTTGCGGCAGGATCAACAGGCGTCTCCCTGCAGTGCCTGGAAAAGAAAACGAATGCAGCC
>NW_017308685.1:134514-135399 GCF_000935625.1 Nanorana parkeri
ATTGGGGGCAGTATTGGGGTGTATGTGGGTGATATGGGGGGCAGTATTGGGGTGTATGTGGGTGATATGGGGGGCAGTATTGGGGTGTATGGTGGTGATATTGGGGGCAGTATTGGGGTGTATGGTGGTAATATTGGGGTGTATGGTGGTGATATTGGGGGCAGTATTAGGGTGTATGGTGGTGATATAGGGGGAAGTATTGGGGTGGGGGGGGCAGTATTGGGGTGTATGGTGTTGATATTGGGGTGTATGGTGGTGATATTGGGGTGTATGGTGGTGATATAGGGGGAAGTATTGGGTTATGTGGGTGATATGGGGTGCAGTATGGGGGTGTATGGTGTTGATATTGGGGTGCATGGTGGTGATATTGGGGTGCATGGTGGTGATTTTAGGGGAAGTATTGGGGTGTATGTGGGTGACGTTGGGGCAGTATTGGGTGTATGTGGATATTGTGGGCAGTATTGGGGTTATGTGGGTGATATTGGGGTGTAATGGAGGATTGGGGCCCCTTCTCCTCCCGGTGGGGGTCCCCGGCATTGAACTGCATCGGATGAGATGGGAGCACGCAGCCGCTGTGACTGAGGGGAATCATCAGAACACCGGAACTGTTGCTATCAGCGTTCGCAGTGAGGAAGGTCTCTCCGGTTGCACACACAGCAAGTAGCTGGTTTTACTTACTTCCACTTTCGTTTTGACGTCACTGTTTCCCCGCCTCCCTGAGCTGGGTGGGTGAGGCGGCGGCCGACAAGATAGAGAACGAAATGGCGCTGAGAGTCCTGACCAGGATCGGGGCCCTTCTACTGATCATCGGGGCCCTTCTACTGATCATCGGGGCCCCGGGTGAGTAAAAGGGGATAGTACAGAGTAGGGGGGCCTGGGGTGAGT
>NW_017308685.1:135453-136450 GCF_000935625.1 Nanorana parkeri
TCCTGGTCACCCCCAGGTGGAAAAACTTATCTGCCCCGGAACAGTTGATCGGTCCTGAAATGTCACTTCTATCCGACTTTATGAGTGCGGTGGAATGTGAGATCGCCATCACAGAGTCGAATAGAAGTGACATTTCATGACCGATCGGCTGTTCCGGGGCAGATCGGTTCTCCTGCACATACCATCTGCGATGCCGATCTGCCCTGGAACAGCTGAGAAAGCGTTGGAATGCTTGACTTATTGGCGGTCCCACATTCCACCGCCGGAAAACTGGGCGGGATTACCTTGAAATGTGTGACCACGTCACCGGTCACACATTCAAACGTAGTCACAAACTTTGATAGAACACCGCCATCAGGGGGGTAAGGCCGGTACCCATGTGAGGGGTCTGGGGGGCCTCTTGCATGAATATCCGCTGTACCAGGGGCGGCATGGCAGAGGTGACGGGGGAGGGGGTGGAGGAGGCCGAGCCCCAGCAGGTAAGAGGAGTTGGGAGGAGGTACAGGGACCCCGACGACCAGCCCACCTGAGACCCTGCAGAGCCCACCATAGAGAGTCTCAGATGGGCTGTGCGGGATCTATGGTGGGCTCTGCGGGGTCTCAGGTAAGTCCAGTGCGTTACTAAGCCCAGATCCCCTATATACATAACATAAAGGTAAAAACGATATACGACGTGTTGTCTTCATTTTAGATGTCAGAAGGGTTTTGTGGCTCCCGGAGTTTTCTTTTCTGTGGGAAACGGGTCCGATTGGCTCGTTGAGTGTTTAACCCCTTCGTGACTGACGTCGTGCAGTGTACGGAAAGCAGGGGAGGAGATCGACGAACTTGCGTTCATTGATCCCCTCCCCGTTCTATGAGACCGGGAGCGACGCAGATTGCATCACTTCCTGTCCCATGCATCACTTCCTGTCCCTGGGCTGTCAGTTCTGGGCTCCTGCGATCTGCACTTCAATAGCTTATTTCTAGTGTAAAGGTGACCCTGGGGGGGGGAGGGGAG
>NW_017308685.1:136600-137778 GCF_000935625.1 Nanorana parkeri
AGCACGCGCGCCGCCACGTAAACCCGCGTCGGGCGCGCCTACGTATGCAAACGACGAACGCGCTACACATGTTGGGTATCGCCACGCACGCAGGACTGAGAGCAATAATTCTAGGGCCAGTATTTTGGGGTATCTCTAAATTGATGACCTGTGGGGGGGCTTTTAAAGCGTCTTCTATGGACTTTTTGGGGTACTGCAGTTTTTCGCCGTTTCACGGACGCACACAATTTCTAACCCGGGCATGTCGGGTATCGTTTTACTCGTTGTAACCTCATCTTTTATATTTCATTAAACAAATGGGTATTTTGTTGTGTTCTGGGGCATTTAATTAAATTTGTCACTAAATGTTGGGGTTTAATAAGGAGTCGCGCTAATATTGCACAACATGAAAATTTGCAACTACCACCATTTTATTCTATAGGGTCTCGGCATTCAGATAATATCTCATGTTTGGGGGGTTTAAGTAATTTTCAGGCCTAAAATGTGGAATATAACACGGGTGCAAAAAAGGCCTCGGTCATGAAGGGGTTAAAGGAGAACTATGAGGGGATTGCTTCTCACTCACCTCATAGTTCTAGCCGACGTGTGACAATGAGACTGTCACAGGTCGGCTCAGTAGATCGGGAAGTGAGAGAACACATACCGGCGTTCGCTCACCTCTCGATCTATCCCCGCAGGTGAACTGTGACAGGGGAGGGGCTGGATTCCCCCCGCTCCGATCCTCCAGCGCTGACTGGCGGAACGGGAGGGGACGGGCACAGCTGGCTCTGCCTCTAGCTAGGAGGAGCCAGCTGTCACTCACACAGCTGGGCGGATCCCGGCATAATTGTCGGGATCCGCTTCAGCTGCGGCGTCTCAGTATACCGCGAGCTGTAGCTCCCTATATACTGAGCTTAGGGTGACGGGGGGACGCTAGTTTGTGTCCTCCGGTTACCCTAAGGAGAACTATGTGGGAAAGCCCTGACCTCATAGTTCTCCTTTTAAGTTTGCTGACCCCTGGTATAGGGGATAGTACAGAGTAGGGGCGGCTTGTGGTGAGTGTAGGGGTATAGTATAGAGTAAGGGGGGGACCCTGGTGTGTGTAGGTGGATATTATAAAGTTGGGGGGCCCGGGGGTAGGTATTGCGGGTCCATATGTCTGGTATCTTCCATCACATCATTCGCACCCCATGGGGAAC
>NW_017308685.1:138486-142107 GCF_000935625.1 Nanorana parkeri
GATGGGACGCCCGCAGATATAAACTGGAAGGTGAACGGAGATAAACTGGTGGAGATGGAGCTGAGCCGGCCGCCTGCTTATTTTTACCGTCTTCCGGACCGAGCGAAGATCGATGAAACAAATGGAAGACTGACCATCGCCAACCTGAATACGGGGGACAGCGCGCTCTACAAGGCGGAGGTTCTGGTGAATAACGTCATACATGAAACAATCATAAGGCTCATTGTACTCGGTATGTATCCTTAATACATGAGGATCCTCTCCCTGCCCCCATCTGGTAGCGCCAGCACCATATTGGGGGGATTGGGGGAAAGTAGAGGGTTAGGGGGTCCTAGGATGATTATAGGGGCATATTACAGCGTAAGGGGCCTAGGATGATTATAGGGGATAGTACAGATTAGTGGGGGGCAGGGTGAGTATGGGAGGGAGGATAGTTCAGAGTAGGGAGTGCCCAGGGTGAGTAGCAAGCAGGTTGGTACCCCGGAGAAAAAATTTCTTGGCTCATGCATTTAAAATGGCCCCATTCGGGACATATTAATGTACAAAGTAGTAGCAGGTCAATAACTGGGCATAACATAAAGAGGTTAGGACGGTCGCAAACACGATTCAGTGAGCTGACCAAAAAGAAGTTATAACAGACCATATGTAGCAAAAATAGAAAAACATTTAATTTAAATATACATTTTATGCACGAGTGACTATAGCCCCGTATCCCCAGACCACTATAAAAACTGACAACGTTGTCTTGTCATTCATGTGCAGCCATTCACTCCCGAGCGGGTTATCCCTCAAACCACTACCTGGGGTATGCGTAACACACCCACGGATTACATTTCACATGCGTGTGATTTATTGCCCAATATGTCTCGGCAATTCAGTTTCAAGACCAAACCGTTGGTAATTGCTCACGTTGCCCACAGGCTAACAGCCAATCTATTGTGGGAGCTTTACAGCCACTAGGGAAATGTCATGAATGGATACATGGGCCTGCGTATCCAGTTTTCCCAAAGTTCTTTTAGACGGCCACTTAGTTACTGTTTTCAATAAATAGATATACACATGTATGGTTCAGGTGGAAAGTTAATTTCCTTACTTGATCCTTTTGCGTTTGTTACACTTTATGACACCGTTATGAAACACGTGTTTTCCATGGACACACAGATCCACTCGGCGGTTTCACTCTTCCTCCTGACGCCCTCCGAGCCGGGCCGCAAATGGGGCAGCGGATCCCGGGATTGAAGGTGAGGGGGGCGGGAACCGGCAGCGGCGTCCGCGCGCCGGGGGGGGTCCGAAAAAACGAGCACATATAGGCGATAGGCGGGCTATGGAGCCGCCGATCGTCTATATGTGAAACACCCGGTAACGGGTGTTTGCATTGGTCGGGTCTTTTCTGCCCGTGCGTGCCCGCTAGACGGCAACCCACCAATGCTGCAGTGCCGTCCGTCCGTTTTTTTACAACGGGCGGACGGCAAGTGGTTAAACTAAAGAGCCATCATTAATACTCGGGATATATTTGGTCAGATCTATCACCTTGTGGACAGGATAAATAGCCGTCCAGGTTTTCAAGCTTATATCCTGGATATGTGGCTCATATACGGATAGACATCTATATGGACACCTCTAGGTCAGGATCGCCTGGTACTTGGATGGAAGCCAGCATATCATGTAGTCCCATACATTTCACACACACTGTTTGATTTCAGCCTCCATATAAAAGGATATTTTTCGATACAACGGTGCAATTCACATAATTTTGTAATGGGTACTAACCGCTTTCCCCCTTGCATGCGGTGTCCAGCATCTGGGGAGGTAATGAACCCATTCAGGTTATTTGTCCTCGAATCATTGCCGGATTATTTAGTGTGTGTTCCGGTGGTTCAGCCGAGACATATTGGGCAATAAATCACACGCACGTGAAATGTAATCCGTGGGTGTGTTACGCATACCCCAGGTAGTGGTTTGAGGGATAACCCGCTCGGGAGTGAATGGCTGCACATGAATGACAAGACAACGTTGTCAGTTTTTATAGTGGTCTGGGGATACGGGGCTATAGTCACTCGTGCATAAAATGTATATTTAAATTAAATGTTTTTCTATTTTTGCTACATATGGTCTGTTATAACTTCTTTTTGGTCAGCTCACTGAATCGTGTTTGCGACCGTCCTAACCTCTTTATGTAGTGCCCGGGGTGAGTATGGAGGGGGAGGATAGTACAGAGTAGGGGAGCAGGGTGAGTATGGGAGGATAGTTTACAGTAGTACAGGCTTATCTCCTTTTTCTTGCAGCTCAGGTAAATGAATATAAATTTGCGGCGGTGTCAGAATATCACCCGGGTCCCCGTATATACTGGACGGCCCTCCGAGATAAACTGGAAGGCGGACGGTCGGGGCGATGTTGGCCCAGCTGCAGCTAAAATGTTATTTGCTTTGGAAAAGGTGCAGAGAGGTCCGGGCTTCTCTCCCTACTGGGGAGATTTAACCTCAGTTCTGCCATTGCAGGAAGTGAGGAGAAATCCCTGCGGTGGGCATGCAGGGGAAACCCCTCTCTGACGGGGTAGAGTGGTCCGCTCAGACTGCTCTTCCTCCTCACTCATAGGTAGGTGCTGCGTACCCACCAGACGGGCACACAAAGTGTAAACCATCAGCACTGCACAGAGTGTCATGGCTGTCAGGCCGTGTCCCGGTAGGAGGGGAGAAGTCAGTTCCTGTGCGGTCACACTCTGCAAAGACTCTGACCGAAGTCACTCCGCCGCCCGGCAATTGCGACACACGGCCTTAGAGGATCCATTATGAGGCCGCTTCTGGTCTGTAATGCCGGTGTAATAGGCCCCCTCCATAGGTATGTGTACAATGTATAGAGAGGAAGTCTCGGCATGGTTGGACCTGATCGGGCAGATCATCCTCTGATGTGATCTTCTTTTCTTTCAGGACTTCCCGAGAAGCCCATCATCACCAATAGGACTATCGATGAGAAGACTATAGAGCTGACCTGCAATAGCGCCACTCCGAATGTGAAGTATGAATGGTGGAACAAGACAAGTATCCTCTCCAACCAACAGTCATACAATGCATCCCGATCCACAGAAGACGTGACTCTGACCTGTGTGGTGTATAATGAAGTGTCTAGGATCAATTCCACTGAACTCGTCCTCCGTCTTCCTGGTGAGTGACAGCAGACTGTCCGTGATATCCATAAAGTAAATGTCATCTTCTGTACTCACTGACCCCGATCACAGCTAAGAGAGTATATGCAGCTTCTGTATACCTGTCACCAGTGTCAGAGTATTGGCAGCTGATCAGTAATGTGTGTGATCAATAATCCTACTGATTGGTTACTCCTCATTGCCCCCGAGAGTCACCATCTCTGTATTTATCTCCTGGATCCTGTATTTCACCTGTCTGCTCTGTATTCATCCACCACTACCCCCATCATAGCCACATTCATCCACCACTACCCCCATCATAGCCACATTCATCCACCACTACCCCCATCATAGCCACATTCATCCACCACTACCCCCATCATATCCACATTCATCCACCACTACCCCCATCATAGCCACATTCATCCACCACTACCCCCATCATATCCACATTCATCCACCACTACCCCCATCATATC
>NW_017308685.1:143640-144569 GCF_000935625.1 Nanorana parkeri
CCACCCCCATCATAGCCACATTCATCCACCACCACCCCCATCATAGCCACATTCATCCACCACCACCCCCATCATAGCCACATTCATCCACCACCACCCCCATCATAGCCACATTCATCCACCACCACCCCCATCATAGCCACATTCATCCACCACCACCCCCATCATAGCCACATTCATCCACCACCACCCCCATCATAGCCACATTCATCCACCACCACCCCCATCATAGCCACATTCATCCACCACCACCCCCATCATAGCCACATTCCTCTATCCTCCAATACTTTTACTTGTGTCCGGCTCTGATCCCTTCCTCATTGATCCTGTACTTCACCCACCACCCCCATCATCTCATACATGTACCTGTGTGTGTCTCTGACCCACTCCTCATTGATCCTGTACTTCACCTGTCATCTTCTCCATATTCATCCATCACCCCCATCATCCAATACTTTTAACTTTTGTGTGGCCCTGAACCCTCCCTCATTGATCCTGTACTGTACCCATCATCTTCTCTGTATTCATCCATCACCCCCATCATCTTTTATGCTTCTACTTTGTGCGTCCATGATCCCTTTCTCATTGATTCTGTACTTCACTTATCCTACTTTCTCCACATTTATCCATCACCCCCATCATCTCATACCCCATCCTATGTGTGGCCCTGAACCCTTCCTCATTGATCCCGTACTTCATCTGCCACCCCCATCATCTCAGTCTTCTATCTGTGTGGGGCCATGATCCCTTCCTCATTCATTCTGTACTTCACTTGTCTCCCTCTCCACATTCACCCGCCACCCCCATCATCTCATACCTCTCCCTCAGCTTTACCTGGCGGCATCAGCCAACATTGTGGAGCGGCTGGCAAAGTGTAGGAACGGATCGGACAAATGTTCTGTCTGTAGATACCCCAACACGGCTACTTG
>NW_017308685.1:145763-149520 GCF_000935625.1 Nanorana parkeri
CTCATCATATCCACATTCATCCACCACTACCCCCATCATATTCACATTCATCCACCACTACCCTCCATCATATCCACATTCATCCACCACTACCCTCATCATATCCACATTCATCCACCACTACCCCCATCATAGCCACATTCATCTATCCTCCAATACTTTTACTTGTGTCCGGCTCTGATCCCTTCCTCATTGATCCTGTACTTCATCCATCTCCCTCTACATTCACCCACCACCCCCAACATCTCATACATGTACCTGTGTGCGTCTCTGACCCACTCCTCATTGATCCTGTACTGTACCCATCATCCTCTCTGTATTCATCCATCACCCTCATCATCTTATGCTTCTACTCTGTGCGGCCCTGATCCCTTCCTCATTGATTTTGTACTTCCCTTGTCCTACTTTCTCCACATTTATCCATCACCCCCATCATCTCAAATCCCTTCCTATGTGCGGCCGTGAACCCTTCCTCAATGATACTGCACTTCATCTGCCACCCCCATCATCTCAGTCTTCTATCTGTGTCCTGATCCCAGGCTTTACCAGGCGGCATCAGCCAACATTGTGGAGCGGCTGGCAAAGTGTAGAAACATGTAGGAACGGATCAGACAAATGTTCTGTCTGTAGATACCCCAACACGGCTACTTGTGGGCATCACACGGAACCAGAACCGCTGTCGGTGCCTTTAGAATGTCTCTGCCGGTATATTCTGGAATGTGTCACACAGACAACATTCAGCAATATATAAGACAGATGTTCCTTCTCCATTGAGGGGCACACATGGCCAGCAGCTCCCCGTACTTCCCTTATGAAGAAGCCGGCTCAGGAGGATGTCGTTGTTACAAAGTTGGCGCCTTATATTGGATGTGTGAAGCAATGAGCCACATCCTGGGAGGTTACCCAACGTCTTACACAAGTATTGTCATCACCACCTATAGTATATGCAAATACGTCCTTATGACCTTCCCAGCGAGGTGCCGGTTCCACCAAAACCATTCTCTGGTCGGATCCCCTCAGTGATACAGATCCAACATCTACCCGCCACAAGTCATTTCCTTTATACCAGCTCGTGGTGCTTTTACATGGACTTGTATCATTTTATATTATTCCTCCTCCTGGCCGGAGTAGCCGAGCGATCACCAAGGACTTTATACCACCTGAAGGAATCGGGAACATTTGTGGAATCCATCATTGCCAACCTATTAGTAGATGTTGTCCTGCTGATTACGTTGGGTCAGAGAGAACTCTGGATGGTTATTATGTGCAACCCAGACAGTTTCCCTTTCTTCTGGTTACATAGTTCATAGTATTTGAGGTTGAAAAAGGACACAGGCCCATCAAGTTCAACCTTTGTGTGTGTATGAGTCCCTGTGTGGTCTTAAGGTGGCCATACACTGACCTTAGTCTTGCGACAGTAGAAACGGTCGCACGCCTTACATACACTGCACGATTCTCGTACAATCGCGGGATTTCCCGCCATTCTTGTATGAGAATCGTGCAGTGTATGGGCACCTTTAGTTGTTAAGTGTCTCTGTGGATGGTATTGTAGAGGACGGCAAGGCTGGGTGGTATATTTTTGCCACTATTTGGGCTGTGGCCCCCTTTAGGGGCACCAGAGGGTTAACCTTCCTGACACAGGAAGAACCTGAAAAGGTCAGAAACTCCACAGAGGAGTTGAGGAGAAAGGAATCAGCTGTGACTAGTGAGAGACACCTGCGGGTTGGCTGTGCTGCCGGTGTGGCTGTGCTGCCGGTGTGGCTGTGCTGCCGGTGTGGCTGTGCTGCCGGTGTGGCTG
Source organism: Nanorana parkeri (assembly GCF_000935625.1). Lineage (NCBI taxonomy): Eukaryota > Metazoa > Chordata > Amphibia > Anura > Dicroglossidae > Nanorana > Nanorana parkeri. Next base: position 147,562 of record NW_017308685.1, read on the forward strand.
TGCTGCCGGGGTGGCTGTGCTGCCGGGTTGGCTGTGCTGCTGTGTTGCAGGACTTGTATTCCTGGGAAGGGATTTCTTCAGGTTTGGAACTTTTTACAACAAGTCGGTGACACATTCAGGTTTTGTTCTGTTCTGAAGATTTGGACTTTCACTTTGAGTTTGCTGAAGATAAGCGTATATTTGTGTTTACCGTTTCTGGCTGCCCTACAAGGGGAACATAAAAGGCTTTTGTTTTTATGGAAAACTCTCTGTGAGCTCCCCGACATCACAATATCTGAATGATTTTTTTTTTTTTAATGACTGAATATTCTCTGCCGACACCGCGGCTTGTGGCAGAGAGTTCCAAAATATAACCGCCCTGCCTGATGTTATAGAAATTTATATCGTATTTAAATCCGCTGTGCTTAAAAGCACAGTTCTCTGTTCTCCCGGTATAATTTGGCTGAACGCGCTCAGTAAGGAAACAGACACTCGCTGTTGTCTCGTCAGATCCTCAGTTGTTGTCTCCTCACTTGAGGAAGACTTTTTTATTTATAGGGGTAACACAGGAAGTGCCGGCCACAACAGCCACCACTTCCTCATACAACAATAGAATACAGAGCCAGCCAATGAAACACATGTATACATCTGAATAGACAATAGAAAAGGGGAGGGTATGCTCATGCATGTGAAGCACCGTTACCAGCTGCTAGTTCATGTTTCACGTGCACATTTGTTAACAATAGATTTCCCGCCAAAAACACTTACACAAAGGAAGCACCATGCTTGCACATGGGCAACGCCATCTTTAATCTCCCTTCACACTGGAGCGAACTTTATCCAGCATTGCTCAGTGAGCAATGCCCAATAAAGTTATTATGATGCGCATTGATGGGAGCTTATCTGTAGGGACAACGCCATATTCAGGTGGAATTATCGCTCTTATTGTATTAACTGTCCTGGCTCTTCCCTCCTCCCTCCTCATCTTCTTCCTCCGCAAACGCCTCCATAAGTGTAAGTAGAATGAAATGTATATTTTACTTCCTACACGTAGACATTAGTCCTGAGATGAGTCCTCCAATATTACAGCGAGTGATCGGAATGAGTGAGGTTGTTTTATAAAAGCCCCAACAATGGCGGACCCCTTCACCTCTCCGCGTGGCTGTGATAAGTTGGAGACTGAGCGCTTCTGCGCGTCTAATTGGAGTAAGATCTGCCAAGTCGCGTCCTCCAAGTGGGATTGTTTTTGTATTGAAGTGGGAATCGCTTCCTTTGCTTAACCCCTTCATGACCGAGGCCTCTTTTTCATGTTTTGGTTACATGATATAATCCACATTTTAGGCCTAAAAATTACTTAAAACCCCCCCAAACCTTTTTCTGAAAGCCGAGACCCCCATAGAATACAATGGCGGCAGTGGCAAATTTTTATGTTGCACAATGTTTTAATGAGTAAATACCCAACATGCTCGGGTTAAAAATTTGTGTGCGACAAAATTCAGTACCCCCAAAAGTCCATAGACAACACTTTAAAGCCCCCCACCTCATCAGTTTAGAGGTACGTGTAAATATTGGTCGTAGAATTATTCCTACATGTGTAGCAGGATCGTCGGTTTCATAAGTAGGTGCACCCGAAGCGTGTTTAGGTGAAGACGCGCGTGCTCCTTTAAGAAACCCATTTAAAATGAATGGACTGTAACGCCGCTCATCTCCTGAAAATCTGTCGGCACCGTTGCCATGCGTTGTTGTGTGGTGCATTGTAAGGTAGATGTGTCCCAGAGGAGCCTTTGATTTGAGGGAGCCATTCAAAAGTGACACCACCCCCAACACTCATGAACACGTGTGTGCTGCGTTGGGGCCCATTCACATCTGTGGGTTTGGTGCATTGCACTAGTGTACGCTGTGTCATGTTTTAATGTGCGTTGGGTGGGCTGCCAACGTACACGGATGGGCATTTTTGTTGGGGGGGGGGGGGGGGGGGGG
>NW_017308685.1:149546-152584 GCF_000935625.1 Nanorana parkeri
AAAAAAAAAACTGGTGACAGTGCAGCCTGTATGTATCCGGATCATTTATGTAAAGATTGTTTTATCTGCGGGTTTGATGTGTGTGATTATTAAACATTATTTGTACTTGTCTTTCATCATATCAGCAGAATAAGTCCCTCCCATGAAGAGCCGAACTTCTCCTAAACCAATCTCATTTATACTTTATATTCTAGACCCCTGGGTGGTCCGGAATTGTCTCCCCTGCCTTACGTGCTGTATATGTAAGTTTATTCTTATACCTGGTAAAGCTTTGTAGCCTAACGGTGACCATACTGAGGGGGTCCCCCTGAGGACAGTGGTTGGGGGGGATGACGAATGGTCCTCATTAGTACATTGTAAGAATGGTCATTTTCATGGGTAGGTGCATCCAAAGCGTGTTTACACAAAGATGCGTGTGCTCGTGGGCGACTTTACATTTTTTTTACATATTTTTTTTTAAACTTTAATTGCCATCACATACGGGAGCTTACAAGCTCCCCATGTGATGGCCTATTGGCAGTGACAGGTCCTCTTTAAGGTGGGGGTCCAAAAGACCCCTAGTGTCACCTTTACACTTTAATAAGCTATTGGGGTGCAGCTCGCAGGCTTCAGGAGCGCAGCCCACGGACCGGAAGTGATGTCATCTGCATCCCTCCCAGTCCCATAGTACGGGGAGGAGATCGGTGAATGGAGGTTTGCCAATCTATTCCCCAGCATTCACCCTGACACCAGCCCGTAGGGGGGCAGCGGAGCCCGGGAAACATGGGGGGGCATTTACAGGCCTGTAGAAACGATCTGGCGGCAGCTGAGCCGCCAGAATCGCTTCTACTGTTAAGCCGACAGTCGGCTTTACAAAAGTAAACAAAAGCCGCCAAGAGTCTGTTAAAACGGTCCAATGCAAGCTGTACATCACTGGTCATGAAGCGGTTAATAATAGAGACCTCTATACTCTATATATTGGGATATTACACCTCTGGGTGGTCTTGCAGATCATCCACCAGCCATGGGTACCTGCCTATATAGGGATGCCATGCATTGTAAGGTAGATGTGACCCAGAGGAGCCCTTGGGGGAGCCATTCAAAGTGACAACACCCCCAACACTCATGAACACACGCGTGTGCTGCGTTAGGGCCCATTTACATCCGTGCGTTTGGTGCATTGCACGCTTTGTCATGTTTAATGTGCGTTGGGTGGGCTGCCAACGTACACGGATGGGCATTTTTGTTGGGGGGGCAGGGCGGGGTGTAGAAGGAGTAGGAGAGGGTCTGCCAGTAAGCGATGTGTCACTGTCTCTAGGTTTGTCAGTTTGCAATAAAGCTTGTTGGCTAAAAAAAAACCTGGTGACAGTGCAGCCTGTATGTATCCGGATCATTTATGTAAAGATTTTTTATCTGTGGGTTTGATGTGTGTGATTATTAAACATTATTTGTACTTGTCTTTCATCATATCAGCAGAATAAGTCCCTCCCATGAAGAGCCGCACTTCTCCTAAACTGATCTCATTTATACTTTTATATTCTAGACCCCTGGGCGGAGCGAATCCGGGAACGTCTCCCCTGCTATAAATGTAAGTTTATTCTTATACCTGTAAAGCTTTGTAGCCTAACGGTGACCATACTGAGGGGGTCCCCCTGAGGACAGTGGTTGGGGGGTGACGAATGGTCCTCATTAGTACATTGTAAGCTCTCACATGCACGGCCCTCATAACTCTCTCGTATGGATATTGTATTATAACTGTCTCCCTCCATTCTGTACAGCGCTGCGCACTCTGTTGGAGCCATATACAATCCTGTATAATAATAGGTGCGCCGGTCATGAACACTGACCCGCTCGGCATTATTTATAGATGCTGTTTATTGTTTTTCAAAAGTTAACCAATTGCAACCTCATCTTATTATAGGAGAGGGGCATACAGGGGTGCATGATTCCTATTGCCTGACGCTCGGGACATGCAGTTCTGTGCGTCAGGCAGGTAGTTTTTTGTTGTACATTTAGCCCTGCAGCCGGCAAGGAGGGCTAAATGTAGAGCGTGGGAGGGAGAGCCGCCGCTTGTTATGTACACTTTTCCTGGCGAAGGGGCCCAGTGAGGCTCCAGAATGTTACATCCATATGTCATGCTAAAGCAGGGGTCTCAAACCTCGGGCCCTCCCAGCTGTTGGGGGTGAAACTACAAATCCCATGATGCATCTCTCTTCGGGAGTCGTGGCTGTGAGAATCTTGCAATGCCTCATGGGATTGTAGTTCCACCACAGCTGGAGGGCCGGAGGTTTGAGACCCCTGTGCTAAAGGAATAGGAATGAAGAGGACGTTCCGAAGCAGAATGGTGCGCAGACAACATATCTTCTAGATCAGCGTTCGCCAGCCAGTGGTCCGTGGACCACGAGAGAATGTTGGTGGTCCCCGACCACTCTGATGCCGTGCAGGCTGGGACGTCATTGAAGCGGCACGGAGGCTCCAGGGGCTGCCTCTCACTGACTCAAGCAGCGGCTGACACAAGGAATGCGCGGCTCTCAGTATGGTGCAGGCTCTGCAGGGGGCGGGGCATCTTATACAGTGCGGGCTCTGCAGGAGGCGGGGCATCTCGTCAGGACCCAGACTGAGCGGGCTGCGGGACATAGAAAAAGTGGGGAGAAGCCGGGTAATAGTGGCTCAGTGTGGGGGAAGGGGAGGCACGGGGGTGGTTTGGGCAGTGCTGAAGCTGGGGGGTGGCTTGTGTCCCGGGTGCCGCCGGCAGGGCCAGTGGTGGATTTTGGGTATCAGACGGTTGCAGTGGATGTCAATGTATTTCAGCCTTTTATACGGTCACTGGCGGGGGGACTGCTGGAGGTGCGATGTGCCGGAACCTAGAGGAGCACCTACCTGCAACACTCCCCACACTGACTCTCAGCGACTTCTAACTGGCAAAGCTCCAACGCTTCCTGATGGCGCCAAAGCTTGCCCATCGCTTCCTCCCTCATGTGCGTTTCTATTGGTCAGTGAGGCTGCCTGTCATAGTGATGGGCCAATAGGAACGGGGAGGCTTAGCGGCAAGCTCTGAC
>NW_017308686.1:0-2416 GCF_000935625.1 Nanorana parkeri
AGAAAAGGAAAAAGAGTTTTTAAATACTAAAAAAGGGTATACTAAAAAAGGGTGATCAATGGCTTTAAAGATAATTATGCTTTTGTATAATTATCCTTTAGGTTATCCGCCTCCCCTGTTAATGCTCCCTCCAGATCCATTCTGTGCGTCAATTCTTCTGTGCGAGGTACAATCTCACTCAGATGAGGCTGCCTACTATGTATTCCAAACAGGGCTAAATTAACATTTCAAGAGCCTATAGGCACAGAAAAGCTGGTGCCTTAAACTAGAACAGAAGCCAAAACTTTTAGTTTTGGATAGATTAAGGGAGGGTTATAATTAGAGGTGCGCCGAAATGGAAATTTCTAAATTGAAAGGAAATCGAAATGAAAAAAAATGTCAGGCCGAAAACGAAAATGTTTTTTATTCTAACTTTTTCAAATATTTTATTTGTATTTATTTTTTTATAAAGTTTTAAATTTTCATTTTATTTCATTTTTTTATTTATTCATTTTTATTAAATATTTTTATTTTTTACTTTACTTTTAGGGGCTTTGGGGAAATATTAGGGGTCTAAACAAAGCCCTGATATTTCCCTTTTAAAATAGAAAAAGAGATTGAGGACACAGAGTCCTCTATCTCTTTTTCTGTATCCCCTGTTATAAATGAACGTTTACCATGTCCACAATCATGAATGAACAAGAGGTGATGTAGATCACTTCCCATTCATTTATAATTGAGGATATAGTAAATCAATCAATGTACCACTCTCCATCCTGTATTGGCTGTCACAGGAGGTTGGGCGGGGTGGTGCTGGAGGAGAGCTCAGCCTCCTGTGACAGCAATGGCTGTCTCGGCCCACACTGCCACTCTCCTGATCTGTGACAGGAGGTTGAGCGCAGCGGGGAGCAGAGAAGCCGGCTGCTCACATCTCTCTCCTCCCGCAGCGCTCGGCCTCCTGTGACAGTTTCTCTCCTCCCCGCTGGGACGCAGTGCACAGTAAGGAGGAGAGAATACATGGGTGCACCGCAATTTCGAGCAAAAAATTGCATTTTCGGCATTTTGCCAAAAGTGCCATTTTCGTCCAATAATTTTCGGTGGCCGATATATCTGTGCATCCCTAGTTATAACGTCTGTCAGCTTTTTCTTGCCATCTGTGGCCTATTGGGGAGATTTCTCTTTACTTCCTGTCCGATAGCCACAACAGGAAGTGAGGGAAAATTCCACCAAAGTGTGGGAAATTCTTGGAGGTCAGCAGAGTTCCCATTGGAAGATTTCTCATCCATTCCTGTTACGATGACAACCCAAATTTTGGGCTTTCCTTTTGCTCTTGTTGATAGACAGATTAACTCATCCTAACGGGGATACAGACAGCAATAAAGCCCGGACAGATGTTATAATCCCTCTCCACTTTATCCAATGCTAGAAAAAAAGTTTGGCTTTAGTTGCACTTCAACTGTAATTTTTCAATCAGTTGCACTTTAAGTTCTATCCATGAACAGACGACACCCCAAGTCACACCCCTGACTGTGCTGCTAAATACAATAGACAAAAAGATGTGACAAAACCAAAAAAATACTAATTTGGCCAGCAATAGTTTTAACAAAACCAGGGTTACTTTCAAAAAATATATACATTTTATCCAATTTTTTTTTTGCCCTGTTTACAATGACCCCACAATTACAGTTCTCATGCAGATCATGGTAAAGTTAATAAAAGTAATAAAATAAAGACTTTTGTAATTGTTTCTTTTTTAATGCACCACTACTAAAAAAGAGAAAACATTAAAAACTGCTTCATTAAGAATGGTAAAAGAGAAATACAATTCAAATGAAAAAAAAATGCAGAAAATAGCTAAAGGAAGATGGGGAAGAAGATAATTCAGGGATAATAAGGGGTTAAATAGTTACTTTTTTTATTGTTCCTATTTTTTCTTTTCAATAACCAAGTTGTTTTAACGGACATAAGGCTCAATTCACAAAGTGAATTAAGATACCGATTTTCAAAAAAGGTAACAGGCATTTTCCACTTAAAGGAGAACTATGAGGTGAGTGCTTTTCACTCATCCTCATAGTTCTACCCGACCTGTGACAATAAAACTGTTACAGGTCGGCTCAGTAGATCGGGAAGTGAGCGAACACATACCGGCGTTCGCTCACTTCTCGATCTTGTCACGGCAGAGAGCCGTGACAGGGGAGGGACTGGATTCCCCCCTCCCCGCTCCGATCCTCCAGCGCTGACTGGCGGAACGGACGGGGTAGGGGGCGGGTAAAGTTGGCTCTGCCTTTAGATAGGCAGAGCCAGCTGTCACTCACACAGCTGGGCAGATCCAGACATAATTGTCGGGATCCGTTTCAGCTGCGGCGTCTCAGTATACCGCGAGCCGTAGCTCACAATATACTGCGCTTAGGGTGATGGGAGGATGCTAGTTTGTGTC
>NW_017308686.1:6734-14898 GCF_000935625.1 Nanorana parkeri
CGAACGCCTTTTTGGCATCCAGGGAGAGAAAGAGGGAGGGGGTTCTTATTGAGTTCCGCGTGTCTTAATATATTTAATAGGCGTCTAGTGCCGTCCGGGGCCTGACGTCCATGCACAAAGCCTACTTGGTCGGGGTTTATCAGTAGAGGGAGGATATGTAGAAGTCTTCTAGACAGTATCTTTGCATAGATTTTTACATCAGTGTTCAGTAATGAAATTGGTCTGTGATTACAAGGGGAGGAGTGATCTTTGTCGGGTTTAGGGATGGTCACTATAATACCTTGAAGCAGAGTTTTTATAGTATTCATTAGGGTAACCATCAGGTCCCGAAGATTTATTGGAGGGTAGAGAATCAATGGCTAGGATAATTTCATGAGTGGTAATGGGAGCGGATAGATCGGACACTTGCTCCTTCGTAAGATTGGGAAGATGGACAGAGCTAAGGAAAGTGTTAATTTGATTGGCAGTGGGTTGGTGAGTAGTGGGGTCATCTCGGAGGTTATACAGTGAGTGGTAGTATTGTTTAAAGATGTCAGTCATCTGTTGAGGGTGGGTGGTTTTGGTCCCTGTGACCGGATCAGTGAGGTGAGAGAGCCTGGAATTATGTGATCGGGCTTTGAGCCTCTTAGCTAGAAAAGAACCTGCTTTATTGTCAAGGGCATAGGAGTCAGCTTTAATGCGTTTTAAGGAGTACTCATATTTATGGAGGAGGAGTAGTCTTAGTTTCTGTCTTAAATCCAGTAGTGTAGTGGATAGGCTATGAGAAGGAGATTGTTTATTAAGCTCATCTAAACTAGTAATTGAAAGCAGTAGTTGTGCGATTTGGGAAGAGCGTTTTTTTTTAAAATAGGAACTTAGTTTGATCATAACCCCTCTAATATACGCTTTATGTGCATTCCATAGTGTGTAACAGTCAGTGTCGGGAAGATCATTAAGAGCGAAATAATCTTTTTGTGCATCTAAAATCTGTTGGGAGATTTCCGGATGAGATAGGAGGAAGGTATTTAGTCTCCAAACAAAAGTAGAGCTGGGTTGGCGATGGTCCTCGACACTGAGCGTTATTGGAGCATGATCAGACCAAGAGATAGTTTCAATAGTGGAGGAGATCAATGATTGAAGCGAAGTGGTATCTGTTAAAAACATATCTATCCTTGAATAGGAGTGATGAGCATGGGAGAAAAAGGTGTAGTCCCTTTCGCTACCATGTTGACATCTCCATATGTCGAGCAGGCCATGGCGGTGGAAAAGCTTACCTAGGGAGCAATGAGAGCGGCTATTCACTGCGGTCGAGTCCAGGTGAGGATCAGTGATCGCATTGAAGTCCCCTCCAATAAGTAAAATACCTTGACGCTGTTTGTCAAGAATACGGAAGAACTTACGCACAAATTTGGCCTGTCCCACATTTGGAGAATATAGATTAGCAATAGTACAAAGCACGTTATTTATGGTACATACGAGAATGATGTATCTACCCATTGGGTCTGAGATGCAGTTATATAATTGGAAGGATACAGAAGAGTTGATTGCAATAAGGACTCCTGCTTTCTTCTTTTCTGAGGAAGATAAGAAAACACGTGGAAAGTCTCTAAAGTGAAGCTGAGGCGTTTTGGACGTAGAAAAATGGGTTTCCTGGACCAGGAGAATATCAGTCTGGAGCGATTTTGCCTCTCGGAGGAGGTTGGAGCGTTTGTATGGACTGTTCAGTCCTTTAGCATTGATGGAAGTTATTCGAAAAGGCATGGTTCAGAAGTAGACGATGAGGGTATGCAGGAAGTCGAGTGCATAGGTGCGGTATTGATGAAATCCAGAGCAGGAGAGTGTGGAAGGTAGTTCATCTCAGATGTGGTGGAAGCAGCAGGCAGCTTGGTTGAGTATGTAGAGGAAGCGTAGATAGAGGGCATAACTGATGATGCTAAAAGTACAAAAATCATGAAGAAGTGGACAAGGGAAACAACATCAGGGAGAAGAGAACAAATATAAAAAATGTCCGCAAAAAAGGCGGAAAACATGGTCAGCAATGATTGCTGATGATGTGGGGGAGAAAAAAACCTGTAACACTTGTATATTGTCATGGCTCAACACCTGACAGAGGTGTTGGAGTATTCCAAACTGAAAGGAGGATGGAGTCGCCATCCAAGCCCAAACAAAGGCTAAGTAGAAGGACCAACAATGGAGACAGAGGGCATCAGGATTCAGGTCCAGATTTTTTGTGTTATTTTGTTTAATTATTATTTGTGAATATTTTTTTAGCTTCTTTATTTTTTTTTAATGCTGTAATTTTTTTTAAAACTTTTTTTTTTAGACTTAACTTTATTGCTATAACATAGGGGACTAAGGAATCCCCTATGTAATAGCCAATTCACCAAACAGGTCCTCTTTATGGAGACATCAGGGGTCTCCAAGACCTCTGATGTCACCTAGGGACCCCCACAGAAGCTGATGAAGCAGAGATCTGCTTCATCAGCTTCTCTCCGGTGTTCTGCACCGGAGAGTGACACTGAATGCAGGAAGTGATGTAATATACATCACTTCCTGCATTCGGGGACAGGAAGAGAGATCAAAGGGATGATCAAGTAATGATCTCCCTTTGATCTGTTGTTAGAGCGTCGCCAGCAGCGGCGACGAGGAGAGAAAACATCAGGAAAGAAGATCGGATTAAGAGACATCAGTGAAGGTAAGTGCTAACATTAACTGGTAATTGGGTGGAGAGATAAACATTTTTTACTTTAATGTCACTTTAACCACTTCCAGGCCGCAGTACGTCTATAGACGGTGGCCCGCAGAAGTGGTTAAAACAAGAACACGGCTGCTCTTGGTACCGCTTTTAACAGCAGGCGATTGCTGTATGACTGTACGACAACCAATCGCCTGCTGAGGACTACAAATCTCAGCAGTACTTTATACAGAAATGCTATTGTTATATAAAGTATTGCTGGGATGTGTAGTCCTCTATAGCCTGTGCCATTCTGTATTGCTGTAAATATTAGGGCTGCACCATATATTGGCCGCCAAAACATATTGGCCGAAAATGGCACTTTTGGCATAATGCCGAAAGTGCAATTTTTCTGCTGATACAGCGGTGCATCCCTGCTTTCTTTTTTCCCCGCTGGACGCTGCTCCGTCTCCCAGCGGGGAGGAGAGAAAGTGACAGCCGGCCAAGCGCTGCGGAAGGAGAGCGCTGTGTTTGTGGGGTTTTTTTGGGGGGGAGGGGTGGCCCAAAAAAAAAATCTTGCACCAGGGCCCTTTGTTCCTTAGCTCCGCCACTGCCCAGAGTTGTCAATATACAAAGGACACAGCGGGAGATGTATTCATCCTCAATGTGAACGTGGATGGAGGAATCTGTTATTATTATTTTTAAAATAACAGTGTATGGCCAGCTTAAGTCCAATGAGATTTAACAATTACTATTTGATGGTTATTTGAGGACCGTATCCTTGTGTTAAAATGCAACTGAAGCCAATACGTTTATTTTAGTTTTGGATAGAGTGGAGAGGGATTAGAACACATTACATGTTTTTGATTGCTGTCTGTGTCCCCATTAGGGAGATTCACCTTCTCTGTGTGTCCTAGTGACAGTTATCACTGGAAGTGGAAGAGAATCCCAAATTTTCACCAGAACAGGCAAAGATGGGACATCTTCCAATGGGGACAGTTGTTCTGCTGAGCACCAAGTATTTCCACCTTTTTAGAGGGATTTCCTCTCACTTCCTGTTGAGTTGGACAGAAGGTGAAGTCAAATCTCCCCAATGGGACACAGATGGCAAAAAAGAAGCTGACAGGTTTTGTAACACTCCTTCACTCTATCCAAAACTAAGAACAAGTATTAGTTCTACTATACAGCTTTGTGAATTCAGCATACAGACATACAAATCAAAAGAAACTATTTTGATCTCCAAATAAAGAAAAACATTTTTTAAACCATTGTATTCATAAGCAAACCCTGACAACAGTGTTTGAATGCAGGGTTTGTTTATATAGGAGCATTCCAGCATCACAAACCAGAATCCAGCTCAAAAATTGCAGATTTTTTCCCTAAAGTAGAATTAAAGTCTCTTTTTTTAGCATAAATCTACTACTAGCAAGCAGTAGATATATGCTACATGATTTGTAAAAATAAAAAAGTAGGCAAATACCTAATTCTTACCTGTGTCAGCGCTGCTCGCTCCTGGCTGAAGAACTCCCGGCTCTCGAACAGCTGTGAAGGACGAAGTGTACGGGCACATGTGCAGTAGAACAGAGGGGAGAAAACAAACAATGAGAGTGAATGGACACAGCGGGGCAGCCTGAAGCGTGCACGCCAGACAGACTCCGTGGGGCACAAGGAGTCTGCGGTGTATCAGGGAGTAGCGCTGGAGGGACTGTCGGAAACGAGTTGAATGCCGAAGATGAATTCATAGAGATGTCACCAGCACACCAATGATTCAATGAGATAAGCAAAAAGTCAATTCATTGAAGGAGCATAGCCATCAAGAACTAGCGCTTCCAGGGTCACACAAGGTCCCCTTCATCAGGCTCAGAATGAAGAAGATGATTGCATCAAGAGGTATCAAAGGAGGTAAGTGCTCATAGCAGCATTGGGGTTGAAAAAAAAAATATAGCCTTTAATGTCCCTTTAATTCCTGTTGACACCATAATAGTAAGTGAAGGAGAATTCCCGGGATAGTTGTGTAGCGCTACCCCCGCAAGGGCCGCTGTAATATACGGGCCTTCTGTCCCACACCAGTGATGACTCACCCTCACCTGGACCCAAGTAACACCAATACACCGTTTATACTTTTGGATGGGCTTTATTAAACTAGCAATAAGCCCAGGAGCAATACTCTGCATATATTAAAAAAAGCAATACCAAGCCTGTGCTACAGTTGTATAAACCCAAAAGTGGTTCTAATCCTTTCCTACTTTATCAAAACACAAAATCCCATTTTTGGGGGCGGGGTTCCTCCTTAAGAATCCTATCAGACCTTAAGGCCCTGGTATGGCTTTGGGAGGGAACCCTACGCATTTCTTTTAATTTTTAACTTGGGGTCCCTCCTAACATTCCTACCAGACCTAAAATGTGTGGTATGGATCGGGAGGGTGACCCCACGCTGTTTTTTTTTTTGTCTTTTACTAACTTGTCCTTTTTTCATTCTGCTCTCTACTTCTGAGTAGCGAGCAGAATAGCTGAGAGAATAATAGGGTGAACGGCAGTGAGTGAACTGCCGGAGGTTCGGCTCAGCCGATCCAGATGCTGGATTGGCTGAGTCGAACGGCTCCTTCACTTCGGCTCTGCATGTTCGGCTCAACCAAAGCCACCCGAAGTGCGGCTGAAATCAGCTGTACAGGGCCGAAGTGAATAGCCAAACGGTGTTCGGCTCACTTCACTTCCGCTCGGTTTTTCACTCGGCTGCCTTTGGCAGCTTAGTGAATAACCCCCTTAGAAAAAAAAAAACACTCAACAGTGGAACATGTGTTTGTTTTCAACCTGTGAATATCTATCCCTGTGCTTCTGATTTACCATTTCATTAAGTCCTGGAAATTTTAATCATGCTTGTTTTTTTCTAAACGCTAATTCCTTGAAAACAAAAAATGACCTGATTCGAAATTCTGACGTGATGATTAAATAGTTTGAATATTTCAAGGCTAGTTTAATGTTCCAGTCATTAGTTTTCAAGGCGCATGTCCTCCCATCATCATTAATGAACATTTAATCTGCCTCACTAATGGATTTGCTGTTCTCAAGCTTCTGCTGAAGAGCAATGTTACTACGGCAGTGCTGACCAGGTCCAAATACACAGAATAACAAGGTAACACAATTTCTTTTGGGTTTGGAGCATTAAAAAGTCATGCATTGCCTATGAAATAAAGTAAAAATTCAGGAAAAAAGTGAAACTATCAGTAAACTGGAATACTATATAGCAAACACTACAGCTTTGCTGAGATCACACATTTATCAATAATCTGAATTCAATTTAATCTACTGCAGCCAGACTTCACAGGGCTCCCCACTTGTGGTATGGAAGGTCTCCTTATTGTAGACTGTGCTTCAAAAATTCACCCTGTCTCTCTGCATGATGTATCACTAATTAGATTTAAGCTTTCAAGTCAGGTTTAAACCTGATTGGAGATCGTGAGAAGCTTCTTAATCTGAATTATATTTCTGTTTTTCTGTATTACTATCTGATTTTACCCAGTAATGGCAGAGCCCTCTGGCACCCAAGATGAAAAATCTCAATTGCATCCCCACTCTCCAAAGCACATACTCTACTTACCTTCGATTGCTCCTCTACACCTACTCACAAAAAAAAATTCTCTTTTTTTTATACCCACCTAAGTCTTCTGTCACATGACCCTCCGCATTGTCTCTTCTGCAAGTGGGGACCAAAGATCCCCCGCTAAAGTGAGCCCAACACAGACAAGCCCTGTTGCTGCCCCTTGTCATAATAGCGTTACACTATTACTGGAGTCTCTTGGATTCTGTTAACCCTGCCAATGGACAGTCAATAGGAAACATCCAAGTCACCAAGGAATGTGGCCATTCAAAGAAGGATCCTCCGACTCTTCAGTGTAGAAGAAAAACCAGGCCCTGCGGATTTAGCCCTTTAGCTTTCCTGCTGGTAAGAAATTGGGGAATTTAGTTTATTCTTTAAAAAATCTAATTGGAAATATCACCTTAGTACAGGAAATGTGGTCCCAAATTTGTAACACCACTAAATTCTAGAGCCATTAGTGGACCCCATCTACCCTCAGGGGCTTTGATGTGCCTCCCCCGTGAACCTACAGCAGTTCTGACACTCTATAAATGAGATCATGTCTGCCTTCCTTTGGGAAAATATAATTTGTCTGTAAGTGCTCGGGGCATCTGAAGAATGTGTCATCGTACCGACTTTGTCAGTGTTCAGAGAAGTATGTTGGTGGGAAGAGAGGAGCCTGAAGAACATAAACACTAAGTAGGAAATTCAAAAATAAACAAGTACAGATTGTGAGGGAACCACCAACACATATTTAAACAGAACAGATGCATTATATCACAGTTCCATCAGACACAGCATTTGGCATATGCAGCACAACGTTATTCCAAACAGGAAAGATTGTGTCTCATCACAATTTTAGAAGTCCTTCATTTAATCTTATGCCATCTCATCCGATATTTCTAACCATTTTATTGGTGTGACGGTCAACAGTTCACTACACACCATACATATTTCAAGACAGATAGATAGATATTTAGATGGATTAGTATAATATACAATGTATGGGTCACAATTCTTCCAGTGCTTTTGTTGACATTTAGGGATGATGATGATTATTAGACAGGATTTATACAGCACCAACAGTTTGTGCAGAGCTTTACAATTTAAAGGGAGACAGTACACTTACAATACAATTCAAGGCACGATGGTTAATAGGGCCCTGCCAGTGAGAGCTTTCTAAAACGTGTATTTCTTCCATTGGCCAATTGTACTTTCACCTTCAAATGGGGATAATGTATTGTAAATTCTAACCAAGCAAGAGATATTGGAAGCAGGCAATTTGTCAGGGGTATCACTGGCCCAAGACAGGGAGAGGAACCCAGTGGCAGGAAAAAGATTGAATGGAGGTCCGCAACAAGGTACAGTAAGGGTTCATCCAAAAACGTAGATCAGTGTACGCTCCGGGTCGAGGAAGGCAGCTAAGGATCAAAAACGATAAGACAGGCCAAGGGTTTGGTAACTAGAATTCCAGACGGGAGTTCAGGGAGCTGAAGAGGAATCAAGACTCAAGAGCAAGAGGCTTAGTAACTGCATCATATAGGCAGAATACCTCAGCAACAAGCCAGTGTGAACACTGAGACAGGAAAGCTGCACTTGCAACATTCCCATCTCAGCTGCAACAGGAGATCATGCTAGAACTCCTGTATTGGAAGTGACAGGTTCCATAAACAGAACCTGTTACCTCTGAATGCTATCACACAGGGGCTTGTTAGCTCCTGTATAATGGCAATAAAGTTACGTGAAAAAATAAATAAATAAAAAATGTAAAAAAGTAAAATTAATAAAAAGCAAAAAAAAGTAAAAAGAGAACGTTCTCAGCTCTCCTCCGCACTCTCCATCCTGAACTTCCTTGCCGTGGTCCCAGGTCCCCCAGAAGAGCGTGGGACCCCAAAACCCACGGGGGGAGGGAGGCAGCCTGTGGGTAGAGGCAG